>NC_036848.1:6516646-6518386 GCF_002910315.2 Salvelinus sp. IW2-2015
TGTATCTGTGCTTTTGTATTCCGTCTGTGGTGTCTGTGGTGTCTTTCCTGTTTTACACTTTTAATCCCTGCCCTTTGCCCCACAGGAGACCTTTTGCCTATAATAAAATAGAATAATTGCCATGCAGTCATTGTAAWTAAGAATATGTTGTYAATTGATTTGCTGGTGAAATGAAAAGGTAAAATAAATAAAACATGAAATAGAAAGAATTATCTGCAGCATGTGCATGGCGACCAAATATTTTGCACATCAGGTATTGTCACTCCTCACTAAGTAAGTTAACACGTTGTCTTGGAAACTACCAGATATTGAATATAAAATATAAATGGATTGCATGTCGTGGGGAGGACATCTATGGAGATTTTAATCTGTATCCTATATGTGATGCAGGTAGATTTGATAGATAGATAGTCGATCATACATGAAGCTGACTCTTTAAGGTAAAATAATTMTCCTGCACTGATTAGAGGAAACTGTGGTGTCCATGGAAACGATCCTACTGGAGGGTTTTTAAAGTGAGATTAGACCATTGTGTATGTCACTGCAATGAGAAGCAGAATTTGCCTGGCTTAAAGATAGCCTTTATTGTGCACTATGAAATAACCCACTAAGCCTCCATATGTAGTATACTATTGCTGTATATAATTATTTAACTGATATTTCATTCAAGTAGCATTTAAAAAACGACAATCCTTAGGTGAATTTGCCAATGGATTCACATCAAAACTAAAGATCACWATTATAATCGTTGTTGAGTTCAAAATAGTTAATTCTGTGTGCTATAAGACAGTTAAAGAGAACAGTGTTTTAAATAGAGATGCAGTGCTGGAGGGAGTGAGCAACATCATTATCTATCATWATGACTATTGTTGGGKTCTAGTTTGAAATACTTGCTAYACTAGAAGTTAATGGTAGCATGTATRAGGAATGTATATGGTGGGGTCAATGGAGGTTKGATAAGAGCCAGGGGCCTGGAAAGTAAGGGAAAAAGGCAATCACATGGTTGCGGTCACTGATTAGGGTGGATAGCTGTGGATTAGTGAGGAATGTGGGCCAAAGTCAGGTCAGGTCACATGAATGGAGAAGGAACGGTTTTATTACACACATCCCTTAAGTTCCTGCCTAGCAACCGAGATATATTGGCTGTCTAGATGTGTAAGGAGGTGACTCAGCCCAGTAGAGGGTATAAATATATGTACTTGTCTAAACATGTCTTTGTCTTTGCAGCTGTTTGACCCAGTCGGTGAATAAACTTGGTTTGAGCTTTGACTAATTGTCCGTTAATTTTTACTCTGTTTATTTAGAACACTATCCATCATTATGACTGTCCATCATGTTGACTATCCATCAATGTGACTATATATCACTATGACTATTATTCATTAACTATCTACCACTGACTATTTATACAATTCTGACCATCCATCATGATGACTATCCATCATTATCACAATCCATCATTATGACTATCCATCATTATGACTATCCATCATTATGACTATCTATCATTATGACTATCCATCATTCTGACCATCTATCATTATGACTATCCATCATTATAACTATCCATCATTATGACTATCCATCATTATGACTATCCATCATTATGACTATCCATCATTATGACTATCTATCATTATGACTATCCATCATTCTGACCATCTATCATTTTGACTATCCATCATTATGACTATCCATCATTATGACTATCCATCATTCTGACTATCCATCATTCTGACT
>NC_036848.1:6523690-6530642 GCF_002910315.2 Salvelinus sp. IW2-2015
TCATTCTGACTATCCATCATTATGCTATCCATCATTCTGACTATCTATCATTATGCCTATCTATCATTATGACAATCCATCATTCTGACTATCCATCATTATGCCTATCCATCATTATGCCTATCCATCATTCTGACTATCTATCATTATGCCTATCTACCATTATGACTATCTATCATTATGACTATCCATCATTATGACTATCTATTATTATGTCTATCCATCATTATGACTATCTATTATTATGTCTATCCATCATTATAGACTATCTATTATTGTGCCTATCCATAATTATGACTATCTATCAGTATGACTATCTATCATTGACTATCTATCGTTAGCTATTTATCATTGACTATCAATCATTATGACTATACATCATTATGACTATCCATCATTCTGACTATCTAGCAGGTGTAACTATCTATTATTGACTATATATCATTGACTATCCATCCTTCTGACTATCCATCATCAGACTACCTATCATTGACTATCCACCATTCTGACTGTCCAATCTTCTGACTATCCACCATTCTGACTGTCCATCATCATGACTACCTATCAATGACTATATATCATTGACTCTCTATCATTCTGAATATCCATCATTCTGACTATCCAACATCATGACTACCTATTATTTACTATCTATCATTGACTATCCACCATTCTGACTACCCATCATTCTGACTATCCATAAGTATGACTATTCATCATTATGACTATACATCATTATGACTATACATCAGTATGACTATCCATCAGTATGCCTATCCATCATTCTGACTATCTATCATTATGCCTATCTATCATTATGACAATCCATCATTTTGACAATCCATCATTCTGACAATCCACATTCTGACTATCCATCATTATGCCTATCCATCATTCTGACTATCTATCATTATGGCCTATCTATCATTATGACAATCCATCATTGCTGACTATCCATCATTATGCCTATCCATCATTATGCCTATCCATCATTCTGACTATCTATCATTATGCCTATCTACCATTATGACTATCTATCATTATGACTATCCATCATTATGACTATCTATTATTATGTCTATCCATCATTATGACTATCTATTATTATGTCTATCCATCATTATGACTATCTATTATTGTGCCTATCCATAATTATGACTATCTAGCAGTATGACTATCTATCATTGACTATCTATCGTTAGCTATTTATCATTGACTATCAATCATTATGACTATACATCATTATGACTATCCATCATTCTGACTATCTAGCAGTGTAACTATCTATTATTGACTATATATCATTGACTATCCATCCTTCTGGCTATCCATCATCATGACTACCTATCATTGACTATCCACCATTCTGACTGTCCAATCTTCTGACTATCCACCATTCTGACTATCCATCATCATGACTATCCACCATTCTGACTATCCATCATCATGACTACCTATCAATGACTATATATCATTGACTCTCTATCATTCTGAATATCCATCATTCTGACTATCCATCATCATGACTACCTATCAATGACTATATATCATTGACTCTCTATCATTCTGAATATCCATCATTCTGACTATCCAACATCATGACTACCTATTATTTACTATCTATCATTGACTATCCACCATTCTGACTACCCATCATTCTGACTATCCATAAGTATGACTATTCATCATTATGACTATACATCATTATGACTATACATCAGTATGACTATCCATCAGTATGACTATCTATCTTTGGCTATCTATCATTAACTATCTATCATTGACTATCCATCATTATGACTATCCATCATTATGACTATCATTATGACTAATTCTCTGCCATGACATTCTGCAGTGAGCACRCACTCCCCAYCCTCCCATGGGTTAGCATTGTTTGCTATTCATGTGTCTGTTGTCACTTTGTGATCTGAAAAGGTTAAGCCAAGGTGATGTGATGCAGGGAGTGAGTGGGTGCACTGTTGCTATAAGACCTCCAAATGACTGAAAACCTGGGGCAGAGAGAAAACAAACCCCAGCCCTGACTGAATCTTACCGCAGTGTTGTATATCCAATCAAAATGCAATACTGACCCCTAGTGTCACAGGCTAGATTGTCAGCATTAGATGYTTTTTTCCTGGGGTAAGTAAAGGGTTAAAACTTAAAAGCCATGGAAGTCTAATTGTATTGATCCTTCTCCTACAGTAGTTGTTCTAGGTGGCATTTGAAGCCTGCTTTTTTGTTGACAAACTGTTTTGAATAAATGCCATATTCCTGTCACAATGAGTAGTAGCTCTTGTGAGTTCTCTGTATAGCTGTGTGCCAAGGTGTCCACCAGATAACACTGTTGTGGGACTATGTGTCACAGTGTTTGCAAAGCTTGATAACAAATGGAGCAGTTAAGACAAAGTGCAGGCCAACAATAACATGCTGCTATGTATACCCTCTGGTATAAATTATTAATAAAACTGCTGATGTTATAAGCAGAAATTGCATAAGTCATTTTAGCCTTTAGAGGAGACGGATAGGCTATCAAGGCAGTAGGGGGATTCGACAATACACTCGCCTCACTTTTGTCAAAGTTTCTCATTCAGAACAAAACAACATGGCAGCCTTTATAATAGTGGTAGGGAACTGAACGCAGCATACAATTGAAAACCTGTTTCTCACTTATAACTATAGATACTAAATCCGTATGTTTGTATTAACACTGACCAAAAGTATAACCGCAACATGTAAAGTGTTGGTCCCATGTTCCATGAGCTGAAATAAAAGATCCCAGAAATGTTCCATACGCACAAAAATAGTATTTATCTCAAGTTGTGTGCAAGAATTAGCTTACATCCATGTTAGTGAGCAAATCTCATTTGCCAAGATAATCCATCCACCTGACAAGTGTGGCATGTCAAGAAGTTGATTAAACAGCATGATCATTTCACAGGTGCACTTTGTGCCGGGGACAATAAAAGGCCACTCTAAAATGTGCCGTTTTGTCACGTAACACAATGCCACAGATGTCTAAAGTTTTGATGGAGTGTGCAATTGTTATGCTGACTGCAGGAATGTCCACCAGAGCTGTTTCTAGACAATTGAATGTTAATTTCTCTACCATAAGCCGCCTCCAACGTCGTTTTAGAGAATTTGGCAGTACGTGCATCTAGCCTCACAACCGCAGATCACGTGTAACCGCACCAGCCCAAGACCACCACATCCAGTTTCTTCACTTRAGGGATCGTCTGAGACCAGCCACCCAGACTGTAGGTTTGCAAAACCAAAGAATTTCCCCACAAACTGTCAGAAACCATCCCAGGGAAGCTCATCTGGGTGCTCGTCTTCCTTACCAGGGTCTTGACCTGACTGCAGTTCGGTATTGTAACTGACTTCAGTGGGAAAATGCTGACCTTCAATGGCCACTGGCACGCTGGAGAAGTGTGTTCTTCGTGTGGATAAGCGGTTTGTTGACGTCAACGTTGTTAACATAGTGCCACATGCTGGCGGTGGGGTTATGGCTATGGCAGGCATWAGCTACAGAGAACAAATACAATTGCATTTTATCGATGGCAATTGGAATGCAAAGTGATACCGTGACAAAATCCTGAGGCCCGTTGTGCCATTCATCCGCCACCATCACMTCATGTTTCAGCATAATAATCCACGGCCCCATGTTGCAAGGATCTGTACACAATTCCTGGAAGCTGAAAATGTCCCAGTTCTTCCATAGTCTGCATACTCACCAGACATGTCACCCATTGAGCATGTTTGGGATGCTCTGGATTGACGTGTACGACAGCACGTTCCAGTTCACGCCAATATCCAGCAACTTCCCACAGCCATAGAAGAGGACTGGGACAACATTCCACAGACCACAATCAACAGCCTGATCAACTCTATGCGAAGGAGATGCGTCGTGGTGCAAATGGTGGTCACACCAGATACTGACTGTTTTTTTCCCCCACGCCCCTAACTTTTAAAAAGTTATCTGTGACCAACATGCATATCTGTATTCCCAGTTATGTGAAATCCATAGATTAGGGCCTAATTTATTTATTTAAATTGACTTGATTTCCTTATATGAACTGTAACTCAGTAAAATCTTGCATGTAGTGTTAATATTTTTGTCCAGTGTAATGGCACATTGATTCATATTGTGGCCAACTATACTGTAACAAATCATTGCTATGAGGGTGTAAGGAAAACATTTTCCACAWGATGGCAATGTAGCTTCACTTATGTTTCTCTCTTTTTTTGCATAGCAGATTCTGCTCCCCGTGGCACTTCAGTCTAATCTACATTAGGTTTAGGGCACACTTCCAGCTGGGCAACTGTCACAGCTGCAGTATATATATAAATATATATTTATGTATGTGTATGTGTATGTGTATATATATCACTGTTAATCACAGTAGGATGCAGTGGGAGMTAAGTASATCACYGTTAATCAAGACAACTACACAGTAGGATGCAGTGGGAGCTAAGTACATCACCGTTAATCAAGACMACTACACAGTAGGATGCAGTGGGAGCTAAGTACATCACCGTTAATCAAGACAACTACACAGTAGGATGCAGTGGGAGCTAAGTACATCACCGTTAATCAAGACAACTACACAGTAGGATGCAGTGGGAGCTAAGTACATCACCGTTAATCAAGACAACTACACTGTAGGATGCAGTGGGATCCAAAACACAAGTGAGCAAATGTACAACCCTATCAAAATGCTGTGTGCAGGAGTAAACAATCTGTCAAACAAGTCATGCTTGTAAAAATTACTTAGTATTGAATTTGTATTTATGTGGTCTCCTGTAAGAAGCTGACAGCCCCCAAAAGAACAAGTTGTTAATTAATGGTTGAGAGAAAAGTTATAGTTAGCCATGTGGACAGGCCTAGGGCTGGTGCTCTGGGCCACAGTGAGGCTGGGATGCTGGGGTTATTTTACTTTGAATGGGGAGGAGGCCCTCTCTCTGCAGCCTGGCACTGCCATAAAGAGCCCCGTTATGGGCAGCGGAGGCGGGTTGGGTAGGGAGGGCAGGCCTGGGTCTGGGGAGTACCTGTCCCAGGCAGAGACAGAGTGGGGATTGTGAGGGAGGCCTGGGCCAGCTGGGGAGGGACAGAAGGCGCTCAGTGGATGGCAGGAAGTGGCCCTGTGTGAGGAGGAAAGGACACACACGCACACTCGCACATACACACAGACACCATGTACACACACACACACACACACACACACACACCACACACACACACACACACAAACACACACACAATAGCACACCGAAGAGCGATGGGGTGGTACTTTGCAGACTCCGCTGCAAGGTCACTATGGACGCAGTGCGTTTCAGATGCTCCTGGGCATAAATGCTGACAGACAAGATGTCCCTCTTTGCCGGTGACATTTAGCCTGACAGGAGAGGCTTGGCCCTGTAGCTATCTGTAAACCCTATAGGCCAAACAGCCTTCATCTACACAGTGGAGGTATTTTGCATTCATAAAGCCCATTTACTAATTCATTTATGGTTGTATCATCAAGGACATGGAGATGCCCTTACCCAGGGCAGCAAACTGTGAATACATGACATCATTTAACTGCTTGATTGGCAAGCTTTTCCACAGTATCTTTAACTTCACATTCTATCCATCTATACATATTAATCGTTACATTAATTAAATMATCTAAGAAATACCAATCTCAATGGTACACATCAGTATCCCCATAAAGATCATGTCATCATTCTGTCATTATTCCACAGGCATAGTGCACGGGTAGTGATGGTCTWTAAAACAGCCTTCAAAAGGAATGATGAAATCACTGGTCAGATCAGTTAGTATGCATGGCATTTCCCTGATGTTATGGCTGAAGGCRTATGGGAGAGAAAACGTTACCATTGAGGTACCAAATGTACATATTGTTCATCAGTGTTCTCAATGCTTATGCAGTGTCTGATAAGTCTAGGAACTTCAAAATCCCTTCAGAATCCTGATTTCTGGTACATTGCATGACCAAAGGTATGTGGACATCTCATTCCAAAATCATAGGCATTAACATGGAGTTGGTCTGTTCTTCCACACCAATCTCGACAACCATTTCTGTACGGACCTCACTTTGAGCACTGGGGACATTGATACACAGAGAGCACAGAAACAACAGCATTGGAATTAGTTTGCCTTCTTCCACACCAGGACAAGCGGAATGTTGTCGGTCACGCATAATTCAGTTATTCTATCGGGTTACTGGTTACTCGTTTCATTTTATAAATCGATACGTGTTAAGAGCTGTGTCACCAGTGTGTGTGATAACACAATTTCCTGGGATGATAACTCAATTGTCGCATAGGAAAAATGAGACGTAATATACAAGAGATAGGCTCATGGTCCGAGCGTACACACCATTGGAATCCAGTTGAATACTGCCGGGAAACCCTCACGATGGAACCGACTCCCAAGACCACAGATAGGTGACATGTTCACTCGCGCTACTCCATAGGACACTGCATTAATGGTGGGAGCGGGTGGGAAGAGGAAGGGTGACGCTGCTATTGCCCGTAGGCGTAGTCAATTAGTGTTCGCCTACTGCAGAGATGGGAGAGGACATTCACTGCTGGACACCGAGGAAGGTTTGCAGTGATACAAGAGATAAGACTTCTATCACGCTGGGCCGAGACAGCTGCTAGTACAGAGCTCTAGATTCCACCGTCCCTCATGTCACTACGAGAATCCAGATGATTTATCCACGACTTCATGACTCCTAGCAGAGTTGAAACATGTGGAGGTTGACGCATCTGATTAGGAACACAACCGATCGCCACAAGGGGCTCGACATACTTTGGCATTGCTCGACGATGTAGTCAGTATTGGTTCTTCAAGATGCTCATTGACAGATTTCTTGATTTTGGCTACTGCTTCGCAATGGAAGCCCATTTCATGACCTCTCGACGAACAGTTATTGTGCTGACGTTGCTG
>NC_036848.1:6535355-6545542 GCF_002910315.2 Salvelinus sp. IW2-2015
ACCTTTTGCTGCTATAACAGCCTCCACTCTTCTGGAAACACTTCCACTAGATGCTTGAACAATTGCTCGCAGGGAACTTGCTTCCATTCAGCCACACAATAGCCATTTGTGAGGTCCTGGCACAGATGTTGAGGATTTAGGCCTGACTCGCAGTCCAGAGTTCCATTCATCCCAAAGGTGTTCGAGGTCAGCGGCTCTGTGCAGCGCCGGCAATGTTTCTTCCCACACCAATCTCGACAACCATTTCCTGTGCTTCCAACATTGTGGCAACAGTTTGGGGAAGGCACTTTCCTGTTTCAGCATGACAATGCCCCAGTGCTCAAAGTGAGGTCCGTACAGAAATGGTTTGTCGAGATTGGTGTGGAAGAACATGACCGGCCTGCACAGAGCCCTGACCTCGACACCTTTGGGATGAATTGGAACTCTGACTGCGAGTCAGGCCTAATCTCCCAACATCTGTGCCAGACCTCACAAATGCTTGTGTGGCTGAATGGAAGCAAGTCCTGCAGCAATGTTTCAACATCTAGTGGAAGTGTTTCACAGAGTGGAGGCTGTTATACAGCAAAGGGGACCAACTCCATGTTAATGCCTATGATTTTGGAATGAGATGTCCACATACCTTTGGTCATGCAATGTACCAGAAATCAGGATTCTGAAGCGATTTTGAAGTTCCGACTTATCAGACACTGCATAAGCATTGAGAACACTGATGAACAATATGTACATTTGGTACCTCAATGGTAACGTTTTCTCTCCCATATGCCTTCAGCCATAACATCAGGGAAATGCCATGCATACTAACTGATCTGACCAGTGATTTCATCATTCCTTTTGAAGGCTTTTTATAGACCATCACTACCCGTGCACTATGCCTGTGGAATAATGACAGAATGATGACATGATCTTTTGGGGATACTGATGTGTACCATTGAGATTGGTATTTCTTAGATTATTTAATTAATGTAACGATTAATATGTATAGAATGGATAGAATGTGAAGTTAAAGATACTGTGGAAAAGCTTGCAATCAAGCAGTTAAATGATGTCATGTATTCACAGTTTGCTGCCCTGGGTAAGGGCATCTCCATGTCCTTGATGATACAACCATAAATGAATTAGTAAATGGGCTTTATGAATGCAAAATACCTCCACTGTGTAGATGAAGGCTGTTTGGCCTATAGGGTTTACAGATAGCTACAGGCCAAGCCTCTCTGTCAGGCTAAATGTCACCGGCAAAGAGGGACATCTTGTCTGTCAGCATTTATGCCCAGGAGCATCTGAAACGCACTGCGTCCATAGTGACCTTGCAGCGGAGTCTGCAAAGTACCACCCCATCGCTCTTCGGTGTGCTATTGTGTGTGTGTTTGTGTGTGTGTGTGTGTGTGGTGTGTGTGTGTGTGTGTGTGTGTGTGTGTACATGGTGTCTGTGTGTATGTGCGAGTGTGCGTGTGTGTCCTTTCCTCCTCACACAGGGCCACTTCTCTGCCATCCACTGAGCGCCTTCTGTCCCTCCCCAGCTGGCCCAGGCCTCCCTCACAATCCCACTCTGTCTCTGCCTGGGACAGGTACTCCCCAGACCCAGGCCTGCCCTCCCTACCCAACCCGCCTCCGCTGCCCATAACGGGGCTCTTTATGGCAGTGCCAGGCTGCAGAGAGAGGCCTCCTCCCCATTCAAAGTAAAATAACCCCAGCATCCCAGCCTCACTGTGGCCCAGAGCACCAGCCCTAGGCCTGTCCACATGGCTAACTATAACTTTTCTCTCAACCATTAATTAACAACTTGTTCTTTTGGGGGCTGTCAGCTTCTTACAGGAGACCACATAAATAAGATGTCAAAGGCATCTCAGATATGAGTATTTTAATGTGGATGTTTGAGCACAGCACTGAAATACTGTCAAAACAGTGGGGAACTCTCTGAAGTCAGAGTGTTGTTACCAGTGGTGGAAAAAGTACCCAATTGTCATACTTGAGTAAAAGAAAAGATACCTTAATAGAAAATTACTCAAGTAAGTCACCCAGTAAAATACTACTTGAGTAAAAGTCTAAAAGTATTAGGTTTTAAATATACTTAAGTATCAAAATTAAAAGCAAAAGTATAAATTATTTCAAATTCCTTATATTAAGCAAACCAGACGACACAATTCTCTAGTTTTTTTTTTTTTAAATTGACGGATAGCCAGAGCAACACTCAGAAATAATGTACAAATAAAGAATTTGTGTTTAGTGAATCTGCCAGATCAGGTTGTAGGGGTGACCAGGGATGTTCTCCTGATAAGTGCGTGAATTGGACCATTTTCCCGTCCTGCTAAGCATTTAAAATGTACTTTTGGGTGTTATGGAAAATGTATGGAGTAAAAAGTACATAATYTTCTTTAGGAATGTAGTGAAGTAAACRTAAAAGTTGTAAAAAATATAAATAGTAAATTAAAGTACAGATACCCCCAAAAACTACTTAAGTAGTACTCTAAAGTATTTTTACTTAAGGTCTTTACACCACTGGCTGTTACCAATGCTGTTATAGTAAAATGGTAATTATTTACCCTGAAAATGTTAAAGTCCTCCAGAACTATCCTCTAACTTTATTTTATCCAAAAGAGATGTGTGGACTGAAGCTTTTCTACATCAATACTTTTCAACATCCAATGGGCATGTTAGCCAAGCGATGCTAACATTAATTATAATTAATGCATTTAGCCTAAATCATCAATGGTACGTGCACCGTGATTTAATCAAAAGAGATGTCATCTTAACAAGGTTTTAGGGCTTTGGGAGAAATGTTTTATAATGCAGTCACATTCAGTTAGAGCTCAGACCACGATACCTGCAAGTTTGGGCTTGACAAGAGGACTGCCAAAAAACAGCAGGAGAAACTCTTGCTCTGTAACTATTTCCAGCAGGCCTTTGTCTTGTCAGGCTGTGCTCCAATCTAGTTCCCTGGGTAGTAGGCCTCGTCAACCCTCCGACTGTGTCAGGTCCACAGAGTAGRACACCGCAGTGAACCCGCCATGATGCATCCCATTCCCACTAGGCCTCCTTACCAGCCAAGGTTGTGCTCATTACAAGGGTTTTGGGTTGTGTATACTACTAAAATACTATTCTGTTCTCTCTCAGTGCCAATCCACTATGTTGTATTGTCATGTTTGTGCACACAGAGAAGATATCCAAAGGCGTATTGAACAAAGCTAGTGCTAACATTCGCTAACAATCAGTCTTGTTGAATTTTAATGGTCAGATAGCAATACACCCAAACCCTAAATGGAAAACGAATGGAGGGCACAAATGTATTCCAAATAATGATGTGTTTTCATAATCAGATAGCAAATATAATCAAACCCATCAGCTAGCATGCAGAATCAAACCCATCAGATAGCATACAGAGTCAAATCCATCAGCTGGCATACAGAATCAAATCCATCAGATATCATACAGAATCAAACCCATCAGCTGGCATACAAAATCAAACCCATCAGATAGCATACAGAATCAAATCCATCAGCTGGCATACAGAATCAAACCCATCAGCTGGCATACAGAATCAAAAACCCATCAGATAGCATACGAATTAAATCAATCAGATAGCATACAGAATCAAACCCATCAGCTGGCATACAGAATCAAACCCATCAGATAGCAAACAGAATCAAACCCATCAGCTGCATACAGAATCAAACCCATCAGATGGCATACAGAATCAAACCCATCAGATAGCATACAGAATAAAACCCACATATCTCTAAATGTATAGGCTCAGTCTCTGAATCACTGGAAATGCAAAATCAAATAGTGTCTCCTCTCTATCTAAAAAACACTACTACCATGTATGAGAAATGCTTTTTCGACATATGTTTTCTAAGAACATCTTACCTAAAACAAATAATTTTCAAGATATCAACAATTGCTTCGGTGAAAATTGAAGAATACATCGCAGAACAAGCATACAGAATGTGGTGAATGCACAGTCTTCTGAAGCTGAGATATGATGCAGTCTTTATGGATGTGACGGTATCGTAATGAAAACAATTCTATGACACTGATATATATACTGCTCCAAAAAATTAAGGGAACACTAAAATAACACATTTAGATCGAATGAATTAAATATTCTTATGAAATACTTTTTTCTTTACATAGTTGAATGTGCTGACAACAAAATCACACAAAAATTATCAATGGAAATCAAATTTATCAACCCATGGAGGTCTGGATTTGGAGGTCACACTCAAAATTAAGTGGAAACCACACTACAGGCTGATCCAACTTTGATGTAATGTCCTTAAAAACAAGTCAAAATGAGGCTCAGTAGTGTGTGTGCCTCCACGTGCCTGTATGACCTCCCTACAACGCCTGGGCATGCTCGATGAGGTGGCGGATGGTCTCCTGAGGGATCTCCTCCCAGACCTGGACTAAAGCATCCGCCAACTCCTGGACAGTCTGTGGTGCAACGTGGCGTGGTGTGATGAGAGCGAGACATGATGTCCCAGATGTGCTCAATTGGATTCAGGTCTGGGGAACGGCGGGCCAGGCCATAGCATCAATGCCTTCCTCTTGCAGGAAGTGCTGAAACAACTCCAGCCACATGAGGTCTAGCATTGTCTTTGCATTAAGAGGAACCCAGGGCCAACCGCACCAGCATATGGTCTCACAAGGGGTCTGAGGATCTCATCTCGGTACCTAATGGCAGTCAGGCTACCTCTGGCGAGCACATGGAGGGCTGTGCGCCCCACAAAGAAAATGCCACCCCACACCATGACTGAACCACCGCCAAACCGGTCATGCTGGGAGGATGTTGCGGCAGCAGAACGTTCTTACGGCGTCTCCAGACTCTGTCACGTCTGTCACATGTGCTCAGTGTGAACCTGCTTTCATCTGTGAAGAGCACAGGGCGCCAGTGGCGAATTTGCCCATCTTGGTGTTCTCTGGCAAATGCCAAACGTCCTGCACGGTGTTGGGCTGTAAGCACAACCCCCACCTGTGGACGTCGGGCCTCATACCACCCTCCATGGAGTCTGTTTCTGACCGTTTGAGCAGACACATGCACATTTGTGGCCTGCTAGAGGTCATTTTGCAGGGCTCTGGCAGTGCTCCTCCTGCTCCTCCTTGCACAAAGGCGGAGATAGCGGTCCTGCTGCTGGGTTGTTGCCCTCCTACGGCCTTCCTCCACGTCTCCTGATGTACTGGCCTGTCTCCTGGTAGTGCCTCCATGCTCTGGACACTACGCTGACAGACACAGCAAACCTTCTTGCCACAGCTCGCATTGATGTGCCATCCTGGATGAGCTGCACTACCTGAGCCACTTGTGTGGGTTGTAGACTCCGTCTCATGCTACCACTAGAGTGAAAGCACCGCCAGATTCAAAAGTGACCAAAACATCAGCCAGGAAGCATAGGAACTGAGAAGTGGTCTGTGGTCACCACCTGCAGAACCACTCCTTTATTGGGGGTGTCTTGCTAATTGCCTATAGAATTTCCACCTGTTGTTCTATTCCATTTGCACAACAGCATGTTGACATTTATTGTCAATCAGTGTTGCTTCCTAAGTGGACAGTTTGATTTCAACAGAAGTGTGATTGACTTGGAGTTACATTGTGTTGTTTAAGTGTTCCCTTTATTTTTTTGAGCAGTGTATATATATATATAATATATACTATATTTAATATATATATGTATTTGTATTTATATATAGATATATACACATTATATAACTTATAAAACCTTGAAGAAAGTTAGCTTCACAGAGACAGTTTCAGGGTCTGATGTGAGGTTTTACAATACCTTTTCTGAAATACTATGATGTTATAATTGCCTGTCCCAATAACCCCCGCTTTACAAGACTGTAGAACACATCTTAAGACACTAAAATTTGGTCTGTATTGCTTTTTTAACATATCAACTTCTTAACAAACACTGGGGGACAGCTGAGTGGAACAATTTGCTCTGTGAGCTCTTTCTGAAAAAGCCATAAAATATGATTGACCGAAAAGCCTTTAGAGTTGGCATCCTACTATTTAATAGCCAAAATTCATGCAATTTCCTACTTAAGTTGGTCAAATAAAGCCTGCACTCCAACATACAGCACTGTAGACTTTAAAGATTGAATAGTCATGTTGGGAAACAGCACCACAGTTCCCCCAGCGCCTTTGTTATTGCTTTAGTTTTGTTGATGGAACGGAGGAGAKGAGCGTCCGGCAGCGTGGTTAAAAAGCAGTACATTTTGGGCTGATCCATTGCGCGTGCAAGGATGTCARAGAAAAAACTSTGTTTGTTGTTTGCAGTGACTTATTTGCTGTTGTAATATCCCAAACGGACGGGGCAGTTTCACCAATGAAGGATTCTAGTTTTAAAGATAATTATATATGTGGGTTCATTTGGAAAATACTAACTTTATTTTTGCCACGGAATCACCCTTACCCAACATTTCCAACCACGAAATGTAGCCAATATGGATTTTCCCCTTCTGACACACCCCCTCAAATGAGGAAGTGACAATGGGTGTGGGTAGGGAGTGACCGGGGTGGAGTCCACTGGCTATGCACATCTCAAGGAACCATGGAAAGTTGTGGGTTACAGAATACACCTCAGGATAGCATACCTTTAAGGAACTTCCCACCTCTTAATTTGTATCAACCTCTCCACAACATAGAGCAGCCCCATGTGTAATTATTCAATCTAGTCAAAATTTKATTCCCTTATTAATTAATCACACTMATTTGATTGCAAACGATGGCTGTTGTAATGAGATCTCCTGTTTCAGCAAGAGGTGAATGAGCAGTTTGCCAGGCGGTAATCATATTCACTAATTAGTCAGTTAGAGACTAATCAAAACCCTGTGTGGTTCCTGTTACAGTTATGGTAAATATTGCAAATAGCAAGAGCTTGTCATTTTTGGAAATTCTGAATTTACTGAGGATGCTGTATGTTTCTGTTTTACRTGAAGAAGAGAGTGAATTTCTCATGCATTTGAAAAGTATTTTTTGTCAAGAGAGAGGAGTTCACAGTGCTTTGACACTGTTCCCTGCTTTAGCAGATTCCACCATTAGCTTTCAATCTCTGTCGCCCTCCTTGGCACCATTGACTTTCCTCACCCTACTCAAGAGATCTTTGGAAATGCAGTCAAGATAATGGAAAATAAAGCACACATTCAAAACATTGACACCCTCATTTCCTGATAGAAGTTATGTTAACCAATTCACAGCTTCTCTTGGTTAAAATGGGTGGCTAAATTTATTTGGACTGATGGTACAGGTGGAGATAGGAGGTGAAAAACAACATAAATTACTTATATGCCTATATTGGATATTAATTTCATGTTTGACAATATTGTCAATTATTCATTGCCATATTGCCCTATAATCATAAAGGGTCAATTAATGGCAAGATCCTATTTTGCCAATGAGAAATGATTGGATAGTTGCAGTCACTGATGCGCACACACACACACACACACACACACACACACACAACACACACCACACACACACACACACACACACACCACACACACACACACACACACACACACACCACACCACACACGCACACGCACACCGCACACACGCACACACGGCACACACAGACACACACACACACACACACACACACCACATTTGTTCCCTTCCAGTTGTTTTCTGCAGTATGCGTCAAAATAAACAAAGCTAGACTGGACTTGTTCATTTCATTCAACATTAGCAAGGCAAGGATGAATGGTTTCTGTCTAAGGGGGAAACAACCTGTTATTTCATTATTTTTGCTCTAGAGTTAGTGGTCTCTTTCCAGAGATAATTCTCTGAAGAGAGAATAGTTTTAGTAGTCCTTACTATTACAGGAGAGAAGACGCTGTACTTCAGGGGAGGACAGAGGACGACTTACAGTAATGTGTCCATTTTGTATAGCTCATTRTCATTTGAAACTGGATGGGAGAAAACCGCCTATAAAATGTCATATTTAGCTAGAGTAAGTGTGTTGTGTCTCTTTAGCACTCAGAAAAGCCCAATCTTCCAACTCATGCTATAGCCTCATTTTGTTTGCTAAAACCGGCATTTCAAGGTTAAGGCCTGATATTGGGTGATATAACTTTCATTCCTCTGTGTTGATCTGTTTTCTTTTCAAGCACATAAGATTGAAGGGAAAAACTGCAAAGGCAAAGCATGTTTTTCTATAAAGTGTATATATTTTTTACATTGGAATAAAACGTACTCTGTCCTATCTAGTCTATCCATTGTTCTGCATTTATAAAAGTCAATGTTTTCTTCTCCTGATCAAAGTGCAACCTTAGAAAACTTTGGAGGACAAATGGGATTTTTTTWAACGGGATGGGATTATTAAAAGTTCCAATGAAAGCTTCAAGAGGGCATAGACACTTTGTGTTTGATGGTTGAGTAGGCTATAGTKAAGGCATATAGGCAGGAATCCATTTGTCTTTTCTCTATTCTTGTAATTGGAACTATTCTTGCATCAGACATGGCTTTAATCTGTCTCACTAGTTGTTCAGTAGAAGGAGGTGATACTACTTACTCTGGTAACTGGGGTTATTGTGATCTTTGCTATACAGTCACTGATGATTTCATAATGATTTCATGTTATAGACTCCCATTTGAGGCACCCTCAGGCCAAAGCCAAACAGAGTAGTATCAGCATAACAATGGYGATAGACATATTGCGTTAAGATTTCATTTATTCTGACTTCTACAAACTGTTGGGCAATTTCTGCACTGAAATTAACCATGTGAGTGCCTCCAACAGTGAAGAGATGCTCTTGCAGTTTTTTCCCACAGCTCATGTGGCTGTTTGACCAAAGTCAGAACTTCTGCTGCTGCGATCAACTCCTCTGCATCAGAGTTTTCTCTCAATACATTGCCCACTACACATCATCGTTGGCTTCCAGGACTTTGCCAGCTTCTGCCAGTGAGCTTCCCTAAATTGTCCTCTGAGCTCCTCTTCTGACATCATTCGTAATGCATCGATAGCACTTATGGCCAGTCGGGAAAACTGATGCTTCGGCTGATGCATCTGCGGCTTTAGCTGCTCCACCAGTAATGAATCAGCCATTTCAATCAACAGCAAGCAGGCGGGAACACAGTCTTTTACTTGTCTCTCTGGACACGTGTGGTCCACTTTCCTGGTCCTTTTCCAGTCTTAGCCACGGTTTTTCACTGTCAAGTTTTGCCTCTTTCTTGTGCAATTCCCCCACTTGAAAAGGACAGTCCCTCTCCACATGAAGATTTTAACTGGATTTTTCACTCAATAAACACAGCCATGGAATCTCAAGTTGTTTGTCTTTTATATTTGACCATTCCTTGTTGGCAGTAAACCAGGTTGAAAAAACCTCAAAAAAGAGATGGACAAATACAAGTATACTATAGAGTGTACAGACCCAATCAAAATACACAAAATTAATGCCACAATTCACCCCAGATAAACACATTTTCTGCCAACCATAAAACACAAGGTTCCACTTTAAAGCAAATGTTTCCCCCAAAATAGAAACCCACATTTCTAATCAAATGAAGCAGAATCAAGTCATTTTCTCTAAATTTGCATTTTAGCCAAAAATACATTCAAAATATTTTTTATTAGTAAAAAATTTACATTTTATTTTCTAATCAGTAGTTTTTTAAACAGACAAATCTATACAATTTTTTAAGCCAAAGATTTTTTTTTACTATACATTTGGTTACTGAATTAAGAACTTGGTGTTACTAAGATTACTAACAAAGTTTAAACATTACTTTTAACGCATTTCACACAAGATTCCTCTTTCGTAAACAATGAACTTGGCTCTTCCTACTTTTCCTTTAACACCCGACACAAACCAACTTTGAAGTGTAAAAATACCACTGCAAAAGTCCTATCAAAGTTAAGAGTTAAGATCGTGTTTTCCCAAGAGTATCATTAGCCAGTGCCACTGGTTAAGTCAGTCTAGCCAGGCATGGCTAATAGGCCGCTTACGGTGTCCTTTCACAGTTTTGTGGAGGGCCTATGGGACTTTGCAGCAGTCAACCTTGATCACAAAGATGAAGTTTCCTTGTTTGTGGTGTTATAAATGCTCTTTCAACTGGGTCTAAGACAACAGCAGAGCCAGGTGCTGGATGTCCCAGATTGCCTGGAAGATTTTCCACCTGGTCACCATGATGAAGGAGGAGGAGTTTCAACACACTGAAGGAGCTCCCAGGCAGTGTTGTCAGCACAGTA
>NC_036848.1:6549917-6555250 GCF_002910315.2 Salvelinus sp. IW2-2015
TTGATTCCAAGCTTCAGACTGCTTTGATCACGTGGATTGGGATAGTTCCGCATGCGTCCAACGAACAACATTGACGAATACGCTGATTCTGTGAGCGAGTTCATTAAAGTGCATCGGCACGTTATACCACAGCAACGATTAAAACATCCCAAAACCAGAAACCGTGGATTGATTGCAGCATTCGCGCGAAACTGAAAGCGCGAACCACTGCTTTTACCAGGGCAAGTTGACGGAAACATGACGAATACAACAATGTGATCATTAGCTATCCCACAGCAAGGCAATCATCAACAGCTAAGCGTGGAGTTAAAGTGCCAGTATAGAACAAAGTAGAGTCGCAATTCAACAGCTCAGACACAAGAGTATGTGGCAGGGGTCTACAGTCAATCATGGATTACAAAAAGAAAAACCAGCCCCGTCGCAGACCAGGACCAGGATGTCTTGCTCCCAGACAGATAAATACACTCTTTTTGCTCGCTTTGAGGACAATGCAGGGCCACTGACACGGCCCGCTACCAAACCTGCGGCTCTCCTTCACACTGCTGCCGAGTGTGAAGTTTAAAAACATTTACCCAGTGTTAACCCTTCAAGGGCTGCAGCCCAGACGACATTCCAGCCGCATCTCAGGCATGCGCAGACCACTGGCTGGTGTGTTTACGGACATATTTTCAATCAATCTTATCCCAGGTCGTAATACTGGTCTCCCACACATGCTTTCTTAAAGAAGCGGCCCAACTAGGTTCCTGTTCCCAAGCAAAGTCTAATCGTATTCGTCAATTGGTGTAATTTCTGACGACCTAAAATCACCGGAAACAATATTCCCAATCCCACCCCCGTACCTACTCAATAGCCAGCGAAGCGTGCGGCAATTCATGACATGAAGTGCTTTGATGCGGAGCTAGATACCGCAGGGACCATATCACCTCCACCTTATGACAATCAAGACACCATCCGAACGCGTCAGAGACCTCTCTACGTTCGTTTATCTTTTGTGTTTGCTTTAGAGCTCCGGAGGACAGCACCAAATGTGAAGGTCTCCGTCAGCCTAGTACCCGACCGAGCGAATGACGCCGCGGACCACCCACTGGCGACGCAGCTTCGCTCATGATTACGCCATTCTCGACGGAAAGGAGGTATTAAAATAATAACCCATATCCATGGTTACAGCCCACTAAGCACAATCAATGCTTATTAGGAATTAGGGAGTTTTGTGTTTCAGGATGAGCGCTGTTAATGTACATGTGGCTACTTACAGCATTCGCTACGCTCAAGTCATTTCTAACACCTGCACTAGTACTACTCGTCTTCATACACACTTCCGTATCTCTATACAATGCTGGCGACAGGACCCTGCGGTCTCGACCCCGGCCCATGTGTTAACTGGGAACTGGACTTCCTGACGGGCCGCCCTCGACAAATAAACTTGTTTTATTTTATTTTATGTATTATTTGATCTAAGTGGTGTGGTGTTACCACATGCCTCACATTTGAATACTTAAAAGAGGGTAATGAGGGCATTGGACAAAGCATCTCTCACTTCAAGCCGCTGAGTTCCTTCCAACACTGGGGCCCCACAAGGTGCGTTTTCTGAGCTCTCTTCCAACGTACTCATCAGATTGGTCGGACCAGCGTTGAACAGACCTGAGCGCGGGAGCTTCTTGTTTTAGTTTCTGTTTGTAGGCTGGAAGCAACAAAATGGAGTCGTGGTCAGCTTTTCCGAAAGGAGGGCGGGGGAGGGCCTTATATGCGTCGCGGAAGTTAGAATAACAATGATCCATGGTTTTACCAGCCCACGTAGCACAATCGWTATGCTGATAGAATTTAGGGAGTTTTGTTTTYAGATTAGCCTTGTTAAAATTGCTACTATGCAAGTACTATCACTATACTGTTTGCACCTTCTGTATCCTGTGCATGTGACAAATAAACTTTTTATTTTATTTTATTTTATTTGATATAGTGTGTGTTTACCACATGGCCTCACATGTGAATACTTAAAGAGATGGGTGGGACAAAGGCTTAAGAGGGTGTGAACAAAAACATTCAAGGGCCATTTTCTCAAAAGTAGGGTTACAAGTGTATTAACTTTCAAAGCAGAATTACTTTCCCATTGTTCCTCAACTGCAGTGTATGATATACMATTTTCTAGCTCTGAGTCTCTACTTTTATCTAATGTAAAAAACACAATTTCAAATTTTGCTACATACTGTAAGACCGAATTGAGGCAGTCGGTCACGTATGGTCATAAATTTGGCAGGAGATTAGGAAGTGCAGCTCAGTTTCCACCTAATTTTGTGGGCAGTGTGCTCATAGCCTGTCTTCTCTTGAKAGCCAGGTCTGCTTACGGGGGCCTCTCTCAATWGCAAAGCTATGCTCACAGTCTGTACATAGTCAAAGCTTTMCTTMATTTTTGGTCAGTCACAGTGGTCAGGTAGTCTGCCACTGTACTCTCTGCTTAGGTACAAATACCATTCCAGTTTGCTCTGWTTTTTGGTTAATTCWTTCCAAAGTGTGAAGTTCTTTTCTTTTTGTTTTCTCATGATATGGTTGGGTCTAATTGTGTTTCTKTCCTGGGACTCTGTGGGGTCTGCTTGTATTTGTGAACAGTGCCATAACCAACTGTCTGAGAGGACTCTTTTCTAGGTTCATCTCTTTGTAGGTGATGGCTTGTTATGGAAGGTTTGGGAATCGCTTCCTTTTAGGTGGTTGAAGAATTTAACATCTCTTTCCTGGATTTAGATCRTTATCGGCAAAAATTCATAATTCTGCATGCAATAGTTGGTGTTATACTCTGTACACAGAGGATGTTTTTGCTGAATTTTGCATGCACAGTCTAAATTTGGTGTTTGTCCCATTTTSCGAATTCTTGGTTGGTGAGCAGACCCCAGACCTCACAACCTTAAAGGGAAATGGATTCTATAACTGACTCAAGTATGTTAAGCCAGATCCTAATTGGGATGTCAAATTTTATGTTCCTTTTGATGGTGTAGAAGGCCCTTCTTGCCTGTCTCTCAGATCTTTCGCAGCTTTGTGGAAGTTGCCTATGGTGCTGATGTTWAAGCCGAGGTAGGTAGAGATTTTTGTCTGCCTTAGGGCAATGGTGTGTAGATGGAATTTGTATKTGTGGTCCTGCCAACTGGACCTTTTTTGGAAGACAATTATTTTTGTCTTACTGAGATTTACTGTCAGGGCCCAGATCTGACAGTATCTGTACAGAAGATCTAGGAGTTGCTGAAGGTCCTCCTTGTTTGGGCCTTCTTGGTTGGGGACAGAAGCACCAGATTCAGGTCTCCAACCTGACCTCTGCCTCGGGCTCCCTTGCTAGCCCGTGTTCCTCGTAACGCCTGGACGCTCTGCTTTCGTTGCCTCCAGTTCCTCCAGTGGACGACGATACTCCCCACCTGCCTCCAGGGTCCTTACCGTCAGGATTTTCTCCCAAGTCCATGAAACCTGAAATGTGCCCTCCTTAACCACGCTCCATGGTCCATTGTGGTGGGCAGTTCTGTAACGGCTGTTGAATGAAGTGGACCAAGGTCAGCGTGGTAAGCGTACATATTCCTTTATTTTAAGTGAATACGCCGACAAAACAATAACACACTAACAAAACAAACCGTGAAGCTAAAGTCCGAAACCCTACCGGCATGTGCCATAAACAAAGTCAACTTCCACAAAAGCCAGGTGGGAAAAAGGGCTACCTAAGTAATGGTTCTCAATCTGAGACAACGGCAGATAGACAGCTGTCTCTTGGATTGAGAACCCTACTGGCCAAAACATAGAAATAAAATAAATAGAACATAGAATACCCACCCCAACTCACACCCTGACCAACCAAAATAGAGAACATAAAAAGGATCTCTAAGGTCAGGGGCGTTGCACATCAATTTTTTTACGAAGAAGACTTGTTTGGTAAATTTAGTAAAAACCCAATTTGACATTTTGAGGAGGCACCCCCCCCTCAGAGATAGAGATATTGCCCCCTCTCAGACAGCTATGCATGTCACATCTTTGAGAGAAACAATGTTTTGACAGGTTTTAACTGGAGTGGGCTTGGAGATGTTTTGACTGGTTTAACCCTTGTGTTTTGCAGAAAAAAAATTATGTCCATTGTGGTATGGGTCAGCATTGACCCGCACAGTTTAAACAAACTCAAGACAGTCAAAGAATCAAGTAAAAAGAGCCTGTCACGCCCTGACCGTAGAGATCCTTTTATGTCTCTATTTTGGTTGGTCAGGACGTGAGTTTGGGTGGCATTCTGTGTCTGGTGTTCTATGTGTCCTTGTTTTTGTATTTCTATGTGTTTGGCCTGGTATGGTTCCCAATCAGGGCAGCTGTCTATCTGTTTGTCTCTGATTGAGAACCATACTTAGGTAGCCTGTTCCCACCTGTGTTTGTGGGTGGTTGTTTTCTGTTTTGTGTGTGTATACCTTACAGGACTGTTTCGTTTCGTTCTCTCTCTTGTTTTTGTATTTTGTTCATTCAGTGTTCAGTTTTATTTAATAATTAAAATGAAACTTACCACGCTGCACCTTGGTCTTCTCCCTTCTCCCGCACGACGTTCGTTACAGAGCCAAAACTTTATTTGTCTTGTCAGACCTTTCAGAAAGAAGAAATACAAGAACATTTGATTTCAAAAAACTCTATATTTAAAGAATATTTGTTCAACATATTTCCTCTCACAAACAAGCATTTCCAAGTAGGCAATTTTTTTGTTTTCCCAGTTAACAAGTACACTTACAGTTGAATCGTGGAAGTTTACAATACACCTCAGCCAATAGTTTAAACTCAGTATTTCCAAAACTCCTGGACATTTAATCCTAGTAAAGATTCCCTGTATTAGATCAGTTAGGATCACCACTTATTTTGAAATGTCAGAATAATAGTAGAGAGAATGTTTATTTCAGCTTTTAATTCTTTCATCACCAATCCCACAGTGGGTCAGAAGTTAAATTACACTCAATTAGTATTTGTTTAGCATTGCCTTTAAATTGTTTTATTTGGTCAAAGTTTTGGGTAGCCTTCCACAAGCTTTTCCCAACCAATTACATTGAGTGAATTTTTTGGCCCATTCCCTCCTGACAGAGCTGGGTGTAACTGAGATCAGGTTTTGTAGGCCTCCTTGTCGCAACATGCTTTTTCAGTTCTGCCCACACCATTTTTCTATGGGGATTAAGTCAGGATTATGTGATGGCCACTCCAATAACTTGACTTTGTGTCCCTAAGCCCATTTTGGCCAACAACTTTGGAAGTATGCTTGTGGTCATTGTCCATTTTGTAACGACCCATTTACAACCAAGTTTAACTTCCTGACTGATTGTCTTGAGATGTTGCTTCAATAT
>NC_036848.1:6555275-6558198 GCF_002910315.2 Salvelinus sp. IW2-2015
ATTATCAGCAAACAGTATACATTTGACCTCAGATTCTAGTGGGGGTGAGGCCGGGTGCTGCAGAGTGTTCAGTGCCCTCGCCAATTCGTTGACTGAATGTTGAAGTGGGTGGGCTCAAGCTGCATCCCTGTCCTCACCCATGGCCCTGTGGAAATAAATCAGGTGTTTTTTGCCAATTTTAACCGACACTTTTTTTGTCTACATGGATTTTATAATGTCGTACTGTACGTTTCCCCAATACCGCTTTCCATCTGTCACGGCTTGTTGAATGAAGTGGAGCCAAGGTGCACTGGTAGGCGTACATATTCCTTTATTAATGGAATGAGATAAGTAACGCCGACAAAACAAAATAAACAACTGACGTAACAACAAAACACCGTGAAGCTAAAAGCTAGTGCTCATAAACATGAAGAATCCACATAATTTCCCCTCCTCATGATGCCATCTATTTTGTGAAGTGCACCAGTCCCTCCTGCAGCAAAGCACCCCCACAACATGATGCTGCCACCCCCGTGCTTCATGGTTGGGATGGTGTTCTTAGGCTTGCAAGCCTCCCCCTTTTTCCTCCAAATATAATGATGGTCATTATGGCCAAACATAACTATTTTTGTTTCATCATACTAGAGGACATTTCTCCAAAAAGTACGATCTTTGTCCCCATGTGCAGTTGTAAACAGTAGTCTGGCTTTTTATGACGGTTTTGGAGCAGTGGCTTCTTCCTTGCTGATTATGTTAGGTTATGTCGATATAGGACTCGTTTTACTGTGGATATAGATACTTTGTACCCGTTTCCTCCAGCATCTTCACAAGGTCCTTTGCTGTTGTTCTGGGTTTGATTTGCACTTTTCGCACCAAAGTACGTTCATCTCTAGGAAACAGAACGCGTCTCCTTCCTGAGCGGTATGACGGCTGCGTGGTCCCATGGTGTTTATACTTGCGTACTATTGTTTGTACAGATGACGTGGTACCTTCATACGTTTGGAAATTGCTCCCAAGGATGAACCAAACTTGTGGAGGTCTGATTTCTTTTATTTACCCATGATGTCAAGCAAAGAGGCACTGCGTTTGAAGGTAGGCCTTGAAATACGTCCACAGGTACACCTCCAATTGACGCAAATTATGTCAATTAGCCTATCAGAAGCTTCTAAAGCCATGACACCATTTTTTGGAGTTTTCCAAGCTGTTTAAAGGCATAGTCGACTTAGTGTATGAAAACTTCTTACCCACTGGAATTGTGATACAGTGAATTATAAGTGAAATAATCTGTCTGTAAACAATTGTTGGAAAAATTACTTGTGTCATGCACAAGTAGATGTCCTTACCGAAAACTATAGCTTGTTAACAAGACATTTGTGGAGTGGTTGAAAAGCGAGTTTTAATGACTCCAACATAAGTGTATGTAAACTTCTGACTTCTACTGTAGGTTAGATTTGACCCTATTGGTCAAAATGATCCCTTCAGTCTTTCTCTCCACATGTTGAACACAATGTATGTTTGTGCTTTCTGCAGATGTGTTTATTGCATTCTACACAATTGGTGCTGGTTTTACTGTCTTGGCGAGGGGGTCAGAGAAAACCGTGTAGGGCCTGGAACAATTTTGATTACATTGGAAGCTTATAGTCTACCTTGACTTTGTTGTGGTGACGATGACCATTCTATATTACCATCTTTAGACTTCCATGCCCACTCTTCTCTGGATGATGTTTGTTGCATGCTCTCTCTCTTTCATCTGATGGAGGGGATGGTATAGCAGACTCCTCCTCTGAATCCTCTTAATTAACCAAAGAAAAATTCACAATCTGGATCATCAACWGCATTGTCCTCCATCTCTGAAATGTCCTCAGTCTTTGTGATAAGACTTCTTTGACTGAAAATCTTTTGGAGCTCATTTTTGAGTGTCTGTCAGAGATCTGCTGCTCTCGCACTGAGAAAGAGAAGCTTGGGAAAGCTCCTCTTCACCCAAGCGTAATTATAAAAATGCAAACAGAACCAGTCAAAACAATATACATCAAATACTCTTGTTTAATTTGGAGCAATGCAAATATCTAGTGTGGAACCCCTTATTATCGGCATATTCAACAGCATTAAAGAAATACATTACCTTCAACAGTGTTRTCTTGTGATCAAGCCATCAATGTTTTGTGATTATTGGTGTCATAAAAATGTTAGCTAACGGGTCAGCMATTAGCATGTTTGACATTTCAGTGGAAATACTACAACCATCAGCTTTTTGATAAACGGCGTAGCAAAATAATACATCCCGTATTATCGCATACATCCCCAGTTATCGGCCAACTTACTATTTTGTTCAATTACAATATATATCTGTTTAATATAAATATTTCTCTGTAAAAAAAAATGACTTGCATGTCAACTTTTCATTGCGTAGCCCGGTGCGCCTTTCCTGTGGACTCTTAAAAAATGGTTCTTCACCGACATATTCAGTGTTGTAACCAAATAATGTCTAATATCTTTTACAGATTAATTTTATGCTTTGAGAAAGTAGATAAAAGTTTAAACTAATATATGAATGAGTTTAAATAAATATAACTTTAATTTCAGTAATGTACATTTTCATGAACTCCAACAGTGTTTTAATTGTTTGTGTTGCAGAGATTAAATACAGAGAAGACGTTTGAAGGTAAGACCCAGGTGCAGACAATGTCGAAGTAACAAAAGTTTATTAAACGAACACGGGCAGGCAAAGGTACAGGATGACATCAGGCTCAGGGTCAGGTCAGGCAGAGGTCGGTAATCCGGAGTAGTGGGGCAAAGGTACAGGATGACATCAGGCTCAGGGTCAGGTCAGACAGAGGTCGGTAATCCGGAGTACTGGGACTGGGACTGGAGCAGGGACTGGGACTGGAGCAGGGACTGGGACTGGAGCAGGGACTGGGACTGGAGCAGGGACTGGGACTGGAGC
>NC_036848.1:6558750-6561951 GCF_002910315.2 Salvelinus sp. IW2-2015
AGGAACTGGGACTGGAGCGGGCTGGGACTGGAGCAGGGACTGGGACTGAAGCAGGGGCTGACTGGAGCAGGGGACTGGAGCAGGGGGCTGGACAGGGACTGGGACTGAGAGCAGGGACTGGGGACTGGGAGCCAGGGACTGGGACGAGAGACTGGAGCAGGGACTGGGACTGGAGCAGGGACTGGACTGGAGCAGGGGCTGGGACTGAGCAGGGGCTGGACTAGCAGGGGACTGGAGCAGGGGCTGGACGAGCAGGCTGGGACTTGGGCAGGGACTGGGACGGAGAGGGACTGGGACTGGGAGCAGGGACTGGGACTGAGCAGGGACTGGGAACTGGAGCAGGCGTGGGACTGGGCAGGGACTGGGGAGACTGGACAGGGAGCTGGACTGGAGCATGGGGACTGGAGACAGGGAGCATGGAGCAACTGGGACTGGAGCAGGGACTGGGACTGGAGGCAGGGACTGGGACTGGAGCAGGGACTGGGACTGGAGCAGGGACTGGGACTGGAGCAGGGGCTGGGACTGGAGCAGGGGACTGGAGCTGGGGGGACTGAGAGCAGGGACGGGCTGGGAGCTTGGGACGAGCAGCAGGGACTGGGACTGGAGCAGGGACTGGGACTGGAGGCAGGGACTGGCGCACTGAGCAGGACTGGGAGCTGGAGCAGGGACTGGACTGCGAAGCAGGGAGCTGGGACTGGAGCAGGGACTGGGACTGGAGCAGGGACTGGAGCAGGGCTGGGCTGAGAGCAGGGGGACTGGAGCAGGGGACTGGAGCACGGGGACTGGAGCGGGACCACTGGCGACTGGAGCAGGGACTGGGACTGGATGCAGGGACTGGGACTGGGCGGTGATGGAGCAGGACTGGGAGGAGCAGGGGGACTAGGAGCAGGGACTGACTTGGATCAGGGGACTGGCAGGGCTGAAACTGGAGCAGGGGGATCTGGAGCAGGGGACTGGGCAGGAGACAGCATTAAACGGGACCCTTCAATGGCTGATGGGTCAAAAGGGAAGAGGCCACACTTCTTAAACTCTTCCACCACATAGGGCATGTCCTTGCAGCGCTGGTACAAGTAACGGAATACTCTGGCAAATTCTGATTTGTTTATAATGTAGGAGTGGTCAAAATGGCTGAGGTCTCCATCTACCTCGGACGAGGCCAAAGTATGCCACGTCCAGCGGCTGCAGGACATGGGTGCAGTGTGGTGGAAGACAAAAAAGTAAAACCCCTTCCCTTAATGCTGCGAGCACCTCTGGGTCCATGTGGCTCTTGTGTCCATTGAAGAGGAGAAGGCGAGGGCGGTCCTTCACTGCATGCTGAATGAAGTGCTGAAACCACTTCCTGAACAGGTCCCTGTCAATKTAGCCACTGTTTGACCGTCCATACAAGGCTTGGGGGGGGGGGGCTCCCAGTGTTTAGTGGCCACCAGGGAAATACTTGGGGTAGATGATAAACGGGGGGACATCCTCCCCAGCTGCGTTGAAGCAGGTCAGCCCCGTGATGTGCTCCTTGATCCCTGGAGCCTGCTGGTACACGTGCTTTGTTCCCCGGGGAGCCAGCACCTAGTGCCTGCTCTGGTCGCTATGAAACCCAGACTCATCGCAGTTATAGATTTGTCTGGGTTTCTCCCACAACCCACTCTCCTCCAAGTGCTTCTCATAAGAAGAAAAAGAAAGTGTCCATCGTTGGACGTGTGGCACACTCAGCTGTCCCCCTGTCCAGGGTGTCCGGCCTCCTCATGCTCAGGTTATCCTCCTGAACATTTCCCACCACCTCTCCCCCAGTGGTGGGATTGTTTCCCCTTGCTGCCGAAACATACAATCGAATAAAATCTAAAATTGTCTTTCAGGATTAAAATGTTTGTTTTGGCATTAAAACAAAAGTGTACACACGTTTTTTGTTTGACGTTATCTGTAATGAAAATTTGTGTCCCAATTAGTTTAATATTGATGCATACATTGCAATATTTGACTAAATACTGCCTCTACGTAGCTGTTGTAAGATGAAACATAGCCTACAGTGATAGGTGTCAAAARGTTCATGGTTCAAAGTTCAAAATACMTTTTTGCAGATTGTGCAAAACGCCCCCGTAAGAGGACTCCTATTTTGAGGTAAAGCTTGACAACATTCCGTTGTTTTCTTGATATGTATTATCTAACGCTTACAATTTATGTCCTTTTTGCCTACTTAGCAGTTATATCAACATTTAGCAACCAATCTCAAAATCTAACTTAACTTATGTAAATTGCAATAAAAATCGGTGGTCAGCTAGCTAGAAGGGTGTCTTTAGTTACAAAACATACCGTTATTTTCCAGTCCATTTAAATGTTGAACTTGAGGTGATGTAGTCCTCCAACYGCTAGAGAATGTCCGAAGTTAGGGGGTGGCCGATGTTGCGGGAAAATTAGCTATACACATGAAAGCCTCTGGGTCAAAATGACCAACAACATCATGTTTGTATACAAAATCTACACAGACATTCCACAACACATCAGTTTGTCCAAATTTTGAAGTTAGGTTCGTGACCCTAAATGAGGAAAAGTAATTTAATTTAATGGAGAAAAAGAGAGGTTAACTAGCATTTAGGCAACTCAAAAGTGGAAGTGGGTCAAATTGACCCTCAACATAATAGGAGGGTTAACTGGAGTGGGCTTGGAGATGTGTTAACAATGATTGAGGGGTTAAAAGCATATACCCCTTCATGGATGCGATCTCAAACACAGGACCTGGGGATTATTAAGCAAAACAGCTCTGAAGAATGATAAATAGCTGACATCACAAACATGTACTGTTAAAACACCTCCTCGTGGCTGAGAAGAAGTTGAACACCTACAGTTGATTTATAGTGTGAACAAACATTCCTCTAACGTTGAAGCTGTCATTGAGAGCAACGCTAATGTGAGATCTGAAAAATGCTGATATTTCAAGTTGTGCCACTCTGACAACAATTAGTTAGCAGATCTTGATAAATACATATGATATCCTGTCTTGATGGGTAGTTTTAAAGAGTCCATGATCATTTAGMCAAACTTTTGTTTTAGACAAACTTTTGTCTCCAAGTAGGAGGCCTATTGGTGCAAAAGCAAATGTCCATGTGAATTTTTGCAGATTTTTAAAAAATCCACTTGAAATCCTTACAAAAAATACTCTAAAAGATTGTGTTGCACTTGCTTGCTGAGATAGGGTCACCATACTGACAACAA
>NC_036848.1:6562436-6584842 GCF_002910315.2 Salvelinus sp. IW2-2015
TAACACCCGGAGCAAATTTCTTGCGTTAGCAACACTATGGTTTGGCAAGTCAGGCCCTTAGGACGATCGACTTTGTGCATGACACAAGTCATTTTTACAACAATTGTTTAACAGACAGATTATTTCACTTATAATTTACAGTATCAACATTCCAGTGGGGTCAGAAGTTTACATACACTAAGTTGACTGTGACTTTAAACAGCTTGGAAAATTCCAGAAAAATTATGTCATGGTTTCTTTTTAGAGCTTGCTGATTGGTCAATTGGAGATGTTACTGTGGACTGTATTTCAAGCCTACCTTCAAATCAGCTGCCTCTTTGCTTGACATCATGGGAAATCTAAATAAAAAGCCAATCAGAAAAATTGTAGACCTCCACAAGTTTGGTTCATCCTTGGGAACAATTTCCAACGCTCTGGAAGGACCACGTTCCATCTGTACAAACATATGTACGCAAGTATAACACCATGGGACCACGCAGCCGTCATACCGCTCAGGAAGGAGACGCGTTCTGTTCCTAGAGATGAACGTACTTGGTTGCGAAAAAGTTGCAAATCAATCCCAGAACAAACAGCAAAGGACCTTGTGAAGATGCTGGAGGAACAGGTACAAAAGTATCTTATCCACAGTTAAAACGAGTCCTAAATCAACATACCCTAAAGTCGCTCAGCAAGGAAGAAGCTACTGCTCCAAAACCACATAAAAAAAGCCAGACTACGGTTTGCAACTGCACATGGGGACAAAGATCGTACTTTTTGAGAGAGAATGTCCTCTGGTCTGATGAAACAAACATGTTGTAACTTTTTGCCCATAATGACCATCTATGTATTTTGGAGGAAAAAGGGGGAGGCTTGCAAGCCTAAGAACACATCCAACTAGTGAGCAAGGGGGTAGCAGCATCATTATGTGGGGGTGCTTTGCTGCAGGAGGGACTGGTGCACTTCACAAAATAGATGGCATCATGAGGTGAGGACAATCAATTATGTGGATATACTGAAGCAACATCTCAAGACATCAGTCAGGAAGTTAAAGCTTGGTTGCAAATTGGTCTTCCAAATGGACAATGACCCCAAGCTTACTTCCAAAGTTGTGGCAAAATGGATTAAGTACAACAAAGTCAAGGTATTGGAGTGGCCATCACAAAACCCTGACCTTAATCCCATAGAACATTTGTGGGCAGAACTGAAAACGGGTGTGCGAGCAAGGAGGCCTACAAAACCTGACTCAGTTACACCAGCTATGTCAGGAGGAATGGGCAAAAATGCACCTATCTTATTTTGGGAAGCTTGTGGAAGGCTACCCGAAACGTTTGTACCCAAGTTGAACAATTTAAAGGCAATGCTACCAAGTACCAATTGAGTGTATATAAACTTCTGACCCACTGGGATTGTGATGAAAGAAATAAAAGCTKAAATAAATCATTGTCTCTACTATTATTCTGACATTTCACATTCTTAAAATAAGTGGTGATCCTAACTGACCTAAGACAGGGGATTTTTACTAGGATTTAATGTCAGGAAAAGTGAAAAACTGAGTTTAAATGTATTTGGCTAAGGTGTATTTAAACTTCAGACTTCAACTGTAATTATTAGCATGGCGTTATAATACCTTTTGGTTGACGCATTATCGGGAAATCACATCAAATAAGATCAGGCCCTTGACGTATGTAAAATACACAACCACATTGGGGACCCTTATAGAGGCATTAYGAAATCATATATTTTCTATATGGCTTTTATCCAGCTGACAATAGAGGCCCAGGCCCAAGCATCCTGGTCTACAGTGCCTGTCATACCCACACTTCTCCAACGTCCTCTGGGATGACATTTACATTACATTAACCAGTCACGGACATTTGGCATTTCTTGGCATTTCCTCCCTAATTCCCAATTTAAAACTTGAGGACTGACTCTGTCCTTGAACGGAGCCAAGTGCTCCAACCCGTYCATGGCAACAGATCCCACATTCATTAAATACTTAATTACACATCTCGACGGGATGAACAGCCCCCCCCCCACTCTAGCTGATGAACCACATAACCCACACCTGGGTATACAGACAGCCCTCCTCTCTCTGGCAGGTCTAATACTGCAGCAGTGCAGTGACACTGTGAGGAGAACCTCTTTCCTCACCCACACTGCATTTTAAATCAACGTTCCCTCAGAAGCCACTTCCAGTCACACTTTACTGGATTCATTTATTTCTTAGAAATGAAATAGGGTAATGGGCACATTTATCAGATTCAAGCAGACGCTAGCTGCTACTGCTAAGGGTCATTGTTTATGGTAACTTAATCAGGAAGATAATGGCAGGTAGGAGTGAATGGATTGAGGGTGGGAGCTCAACACAGCCATCTAAATACATTTTAATTTGTTGAATCACTCAAATCTATCATTAATCTGCTTTTGAAATCGGCTGGGTTATATAGTCTAATGGAATGAAATGTGCTCCAAAATGTATATTTGCACCTCTTTCAGAGAGAGAAAGATAAGTCCCAGAGAGAGAGAGAAATCSCAGAGATRSAGAAGTCCCAGAGAGAGAGAAGTCCCAGAGGGAGAGAGAGGTCCCAGAGAGAGAGACTGTGAAATAGAAGTTCCTTCTTACATGGATAATGTACAGTAGCAACACCAATTTTGAGAGCAAGCATTAATATTACAACAAATACATAATATTCTCCACAAACATAATTTAGCAGGGCATTGCAAATTATACAATTGTCTGTGAAGTTGTGTCTTGTAGCCAGGACTTATATTCCCTTCTTCTAGCCATTGGGTTCTCTGAGTTATCTTTTTGAAAGGATCATGCTGTATTATAGACACGTGCAGTAAACTGTCTGTGGAGAATAGAGCAGGGCTGGAACAGGCCTTCCCAAAGAATTAATGAGGCCTGCAGTGAGAGACAGCCGAGACTAGGAAAAAAAGAATGGACGCAGCCCAGGGATTTCTATTCAATAAGCGTTATTGCAGACGAGCAGAACTCGTCCACCACCATGTTATTATTCTGAGGAAATTGCGGTGTCCTCTGGGAATAGTTTGGGTATTGTGTACTGGAGACGTCTGTCTCTGCCTGTGTCTCGCTGCTCTGTGTTTGACAAGCTGGTGTGTTGGTACACCGAAGAGGAGGGATGGACACTGCCATGTAAAACACAACGGCCAACAGAGCGGCACAAAACACTTTACTGTGGACAACAGATACTTGTACACAGTGAGAGACGAATGCATTCCAGTATGGCTCTATATTGTTTTACAAACAATTGTTACAATTCCCAGAGACCTGTGGGTAGATGTCCAGCGCAGTGTGAAAACACGTCTCGTGCCGAGCATGTATTGCAGGGCTGCCCAACTCTCTTCCTGGAGATCTACRGTCCTGTGGGTTTTCAGTCCAACCCTCTTCCTAGAGATCTACCGCCCTGTGGGTTTTCAGTCAAACCCTCTTCCTGGAGATCTACCGCCCTGTGGGTTTTCAGTCAAACCCTCTTCCTGGAGATCTACCGTCCTGTGGGTTTTCAGTCCAACCCTCTTCCTGGAGATCTACCGTCCTGTGGGTTTTCAGTCCAACCCTCTCCTTGAAATCTACTGCCCTGTGCGGGTTTTTCAGGCCAACCCTCTTCCTGGAGATCTACCGTCCTGTGGGTTTTCAGTCCAACCCTAATTTAATTACACACCTGATTCTACTAATTAGCTGCTCAACAACACCTTAACTAGCTGAATCAGATATGCTAAATTAGGGTTGGACCGAAAACCTCCAGGACAGTATATCTCCAGGAAGAGGGTTGGGTAGCYCTGATGTAGTGTATAATACTGTTAAATAGAACTCCAATAGAACTCAACACAAAGAACTGTAATTCCTGCATTAGGGTTCAACTAAATGTTCTCTGCCAGCTGTGCTATGGGCTCTATTCAGTCTGTATCGCTGAAATGATAGAACTGTAAAAGGTAATTTTCGATTGAGCCAAYATATGCAGTCTTTACCATTAATGCAGTCTCCACTAACGAGGGAATATTGCCTTTAAATTTCAATCACGCTGTAATGCTGAACTTCCACGATACAAATTGAATAGCGCCCTAGGCAGACTGTGCATACATCTTCTGGGTGCCAACATTGCTTTGCCAGACATATACAGTATCTTTTCAATAGTATCATTCACATGAAGGCTACATTTGCCTAAATGGTCAACAGCGTCTTCTAAAACCATATGACGCTGTATATTTTACAAATTAAATGTGATCGAACAGAGCACCCCATAGATGAAAATAGACATCTCTAGTCTGATARTTATGGAACAGTGTGATATTGAGCTGCTTGGAGATACTGTAGGGCAAACATCAGGTACCATATTGGGAACATTACTCATCTGTGATGATAACCTCCCATGAGCACAGATGACTGACCAGATTGTCTTAATTTCGCTCCAGTCCAAATCATTTGTTTAGTGGAGATTATTGTGCTATAAAATAGTGCCAGCTGTGATATTGCTGTCAAGTTAATATCTGAAGACAAAAGTACAGTATCTGGTTCCAGGGTTGCACATGAACAACCAAAATACACATTATCTTCTTTATTACTTTATTCTCCCACTCTACTGATTGAGCTTAAAACCCCTAAGGTTAAACCCCCTAAGGAAATCTAATTAGCGTAATATAAAAATCCCCATAAAAATCTGTTTAAGCTAGAGATACGGCATCAAATCAAATCAAATTGTATTGGTCACACACATATTTAGCAGATGTTATTGCGGGTGTAGCGAAATGCTTGCATCTGTCTTAATCCACCGCATCCGCCTATGTAACACTTCTGCATCTGAAGTGAAAGGTGACATCCCGAAAATCAGTCTTTTCACAAAATAGTCTGTAGCTTCTGAACGGTTTGGCCTACTAACAAACCTCTACGGAAAGATGAGACTCTCACGATGGTGCTCTCCTTTTTGCGTTACGACCCCCACAAGTGTCTTGGGACTCGTCTGATGTCGGTACAGCCGATCTGCTAACTTCTGTCTGTAGCGTCAGAACAGTTTTCACTACACGCTAATATGACCCACTTGTGTGAAGGTGAGACTCACGAACATGTACATGTCAGTTGATTTGCTCTAGGACGCCTAGAGGTCTCACAAGAATCATCTGAAGGTCCCCCTGTACCAGTTGAAAAAGCTTTWWAAAAAATGTGTACACGTATTTAACCCCTAATTTTTTTCACTAAACAGTCTGCAAAAATCAGGGCTTAAATATATGTAAAATCAAATACTTATTTTTCCAGATCTTTCTTATATCTCTCAGATATAGGATGGACACTTCAGAATAAACTAACTTTAGATTTCTTGTTGGGGACTATCTGTTGTTCCATTTAGTGAATATGTTATTAAATGTGTTTGTATGGGCTAATACACCCCCCCAAACATGTTGCACAGGAAAATGAACTACAGTAATTTATTAAATTATCAGCATCCGTGACGCATATTCTTTTGCAATCTGACAGAGGGCATGTCATATCCCGGAGACATAAACATTTCTTAGTTATGACAAGATGCCTCCTCTTCTCCTAGCTCCTGTTGAGGTATGTGCTGCGTCCTACTCTGCATTGCTGTGCAGTTCAGAGGAATTACAGACAAAAGGGAGATCAAAGACTCTGTGTTTGCCCGAGACAGCTTTGAGCATTTGTTGTTTCCCATTACATAACTGGCTCGGTCCTAATTGCCAGATACTTGCACAAGATGACAGCTTCATTAGGGATGCGTAAAAGTCAGAGCAGCTGTCTGATAAAAAGGAAATGGAAGGTGGGGACGAGGAGGAGGTGGGGGGAGGAGGGGGGTTTAGAAAGATCATAAATGTGGCATACCATGGTAGGTCTGTGAGTTATTTAAAACATTCCACAGGCAAGTGATTCCAGGATATGTCAGATGTGTCAGAGAGGCACCGGCAGCAGAGCATGGTGCTGTATGTACGAGAAGATTAGGAGGTAAACAGATCAGACAGGCTCTAGAGGAAGCCTCTGAATAGAACCATTCCTATCAGCCAAGTGATTACCCAATGTCACAAATATCATGCTGCAACACTACAAGTATGAGTGGGCATTGTTTCTTCAGCTTGTTAAACCTCGTCCTTTCTCCTCTTGACATGTTGCACAGAAATTATGAAGTTGTCAAGACGAGAAAAGGTTCTCATTGGATGGGTGATCTGGGAGTTGTTATCGGCCATTGTGTTTGGGGTAAACAGGCTGTCCTGTGAGGACTCACAGCCTGCCATTGACTAGCATCTGTAGACAATGGACGCATTCATGGGTGGAACTCTTAGCTAATGCTTTGGAGAAGCTTGTAGAGGTGGCCAATCAATGGAGCTTTTATTTTGGGCCTGTAACATGCCAACATTCTGCCCCGCGCTGTAACTAATGCTCAGGAATCTGCATGCAGGAATCCAGACAACCGTGTGAAKATGACCTCAAGTGACAAAAATATCCTGCCGAATGACAGCCCCCAGTCACAGCAAGCCTTCTCCGATGATTATCCAATACAGTAGCAGGTCTGAAGGCTGCTAGCCACGCTCAGAGGAGAAGGCCTAATTAACAAAACTAGAACTAAGGCCAGGAGGGGGCTGCAGAAGGAAGAGMCATTCCCATGGAGAAGGAGACAGCTTCCAGGAAGAGAACAACAGGATGAAGACCGCAGGGCCAAAGATCACCTCAGAGTCAATTCCTCTTTTTTTTATTGAATTTCTCATCTAATAATTTTCGGTCAGGGCTGATTATTATACCTAAAATGAATCTTTAAATGCACATTTTTATTCCATTACGGATTCTCTGTGATGATTGAATCTCATTGATCAATTCCAGCCAGTAGGAATGCAGAGAAGAGAAGCTCAGGGCAGGGGAAGTGAGATGTTAATCAGTAACTCGTCCCTGCAGGCCCATACAGTAACACAATTCCCTGTGCCAAAACTTTCTAGCAGTGAACTTCAAAGGGCTGCTGGGTAGGTTTGAAAGGCAAGATAGTAATGTAAAAATTAAACAASTACATTTGGGTCTTTGCTGAACAACAGATGCTATTTCCATTTTTCGTCCAAAGAACTAATGTCGATAATGATCAAATGTGTAGTCAAATGCCAGAAACCTCCTGAAAMAATGTACATATAAATTCGGAATTTTTGTTATGAGAAAGCGTCCTGGAAACAGTTTTCAATATGATTTAGTTCCACTGGTAACGTCACGGATGTTATGGAAGTTAAAGGCCCATCCAGGCCATTGACCATGATGACAAAGAAAGCTTAAAGCTGTTTTTCCGGGGACTGTTATGTAGGTTCACTCATGCGAGTACTATGGCAGAGTATGCGATTGACATCCTTTAAAGGGAGACGCAASTTAATTTAAGAGACATTTACTCTTTTATTGAAAATATAAACACTTATTTTTAAGTTGTTAAGTTTCACATTAATTGTCTCAATGAAGAACGAAGGACAAATACGGGTGCATTTTCTTTTAGATTTTTTTTATATAATATGCTGTATTATTTTTTATTCAACATAGGAATGCCAAAATGAATAGAAATAAATTGGTTCAAAACCCATTACATCCTCTGTCCCTCAAAATAATATTGAACTGACATTCAAATGTCAGAGTGCTCCCATCACAAATACCTGCACATATATAACTTGGTAATATAGTGAGCTGTAATATCGTGAAAGCAGTATGCAATCATGGAAAGAAAAAGGGTGTTGCATACTAATGTACAACAAAGCATTACGGTGAGAGAATGCAAGTGCAATGGAAGTGGATGTTTTTATCAATAAAATGATTATGTGAGGACAATTCTACTATCACAAAAAAACTGTTGAAGCAAATCCTCAGTTTCATACTGAGGATTTATAAAGGAAACGTGTAATACGTTTCCTTTATATCCTGAATTGTCTGTCTGTGCAGTTTAGTTGTCTGCAGAGAGTGCTGTGTGGCAGAAAATGTGGCATAGTTTCAGACAACAGTGGCATCCGGATGAGGCTCTTTTGATACATTTCATTTGTATTTTTTTTCATGGAGGCTCTGCTTTGATGTTGCCATGACAGCTTTAGGTTAATTACTACCTGCCAGCAGTTCCTTAAAAATTAATTACAGAAGTATCTCCAAGTATGACATCTGGCTAAATAATGCAAGACAAAATGGAAGAAGTCTCTTCTGAACCTTTTTCAGCTGTTACAAGGCCAAACACAAATGAGAAAGTGGAGAAACCGCTGTTAGGACACAATGAAAGTTGTGATCCAGGAAGTTTTTTTCATGACATTTCGTGTAATATGCACACTGATGAATGGGACTTCTATGAGGTGAGAAAAGTTAGAATCCTCAACTAGGACAATTAAAACTACAAAGTTCATGACCTGCAGAATCAAAGACTGCATGGCTTACATTAGTGCAATATAAGCAATGTAGATCTGAATATGAAACTAATACGGATACTTATACAATAATGTTTGAGTACTGATACTTATACAATACTGTTTCAGTACTGATATATACAATACTTTTTCAGTATAGATATTTATACAATACTATTTCAGTACTGCTGTTTATACAATTCTGTTTCAGTACTGAAAGTGGAAATTACAAACTTCAGAAGCCTTTCTCTAACTTCAAATACACTACAAGTTTTACATTTCCTGCATTGCAGGAAAGTTCTCCTGCAACAGGGTGATCATATTAAGATCCTACATATGTATGGGAGGGTCACACTTGACCTCAATGGCATCTCTAAGTAAGTCAGTAGTGGAATACAGTACTCAATAACACTTGATGTAAATGCCTATTGACTTCAAGTATTCCCCTCGAGAAGTAGAAGAAGCAAAGGGTAAAATACAAGCTGCATCTTATTAAACAGCTGGTTGATTCTCTTTTCAGAAAGATGCCCTTATTTTACTCTGTTACAGTTAGACTTTACAAATCCAATCAAATAAACAAACAAGAAGACATACCCAGTAGGTAAAACTGGTTGCATCAACGTTGTTTCCACGTAATTTCAACAAAAACATAAAATGTGTTGTCATTGAATGAACGTAAAAAACTGATTGGATTTGAAAAAAGTAATCTACGTAAAGGCATTTTGTCTTTTTTTCACCCAACTTTTAGCCTAAATTTAATGACATGGTGAATATTTTTGTTGATTTCACGTAAAAAAAATTGATTACCTTTATTTGACGGTCCCGTGTGGCTCAGTTGGCAGAGCATGGCGCTTGCAACGCCAGGGTTGTGGGTTCATTCCCCAYGGGGGGACCAGGATGAATATGTATGAACTTTCCAATTTGTAAGTCGCTCTGGATAAGAGCRTCTGCTAAATGACTTAAATGTAAATGTATTTAACTAGGCAAGTCAGTTAAGAACAAATTCTTATTTACAATGATGGCCTASCCCGGCCAAACCCACCACTAACCCTAACGACGCTGAGCCAATTGTGCACCGTCCTATGGGACTCCTGATCACGACCGATTGTGATACAGCCAGGGATCAACCCAGGGTTTGTAGTGACGCCTCTAGCACTGAGAGGCAGTGCCTTAGACCGCTGAGCCACTCGGGAGCATTTACATTGGTTGACAACTCAACCAAATGTAAATCAAAAYTAGACATTGAAATGGTGTCTCTGCCCAGTGGGTAACCTTCACTCGAACGAAATGAACAAACTCTGATTGGATTGTGTGGTGCAAATTAGAAAGTGGTAAACATGTTATCCAAAAGAGGAAGTAAAGTACTTCAAGCATATGTTTTYGTTTCAGTCTCCTCCACCTCCACTAACTGAAGTTAATTGTAAGGATTTTTTTGTTTGTTGAATTAGTAGAATTAGTGTAGAATGAACAGCTGTACAGAAAGACTCATGTGAAGACATAATTACAGAGGAGGAACTTCTAGAAGCAGTTAAAGCCTTCAAGTCCGGGAAAACTCCAGGGCTGGACGTTATACCAGTTGAGGTATATCAAATATTTTTCAATGTACTCAAAGGTCTGTTTTTAACATGTTTTAACCACTCCTATAAAAATGGTAGACTATCAGATACTCAGCAAGAAGGTCTGATTTCCCTATTACTGAAACAGGACCCAGATGGTAATATCCAGTTTTTTCATGGACAATACATTGGAGATAATATAAGACAAGTACTGGAAATAATAGAACACTATGAAAATTCATAGCGGACATTAAAAAAGCTTTTGATAAAGTACAACTGGAATCTATATAGTTGAAGTCGGAAGTTTACATACACCTTAGCCAAAAACATTTAAACTCAGTTTTTCACTTTTCCTGACATTTAATCCTAATTGGAGCAGTGGCTTCTTCCTTGCTGTGCGGCCTTTCAGGTTATGTCGATATAGGACTCGTTTTACTGTGGATATAGATACTTTGGTACCTGTTTCCTCCAGCATCTTCACAGGGTCCTTTGCTGTTGTTCATGGATTGATTTGCACTTTTCGCACCGAAGTACGTTCATCTCTAGGAGACAGAACGCGTCTCCTTTCTGAGCGGTATGATGGCTGCGATGTCCCATGGTGTTTATACTTGCGTACTATTGTTTGTACAGATGAACGTGGTACCTTCAGGCGTTTGGAAATTGCTCCCAAGGAAGAACTAGACTTGTGGAGGTCTGCATTTCTTTCTAAGGTCTTGGCTGATTTCTTTTCATTTCCCATGATGTCAAGCAAAGAGGCACTGAGTTTGAAGGTAGGCCTTGAAATACATCCATAGGTACACCTCCAATTGACTCAAATGTTGTCAATTCACCTATCAGAAGCTTCTAAAKCCATGACATCATTTTCTGGAATTKGAATTTTCCAAGCTGTTTAAAGGCATGTAGACTTCTGACTCACTGGAATTGTGATACAGTGAATTATAAGTGAAATAATCTGTCTGCATTACTTGTGTCATGCACAATGTACAGTAGATGTCCTCMTSGATTTGCCAAAACTATGGTTTTTTAACAAGTAATTTATGGAGTGGTTGAAAAACGAGTTTTAATGACTCCAACCTAAGTGAATGTAAACTTCTGACTTAAACTATATAAATGCCTGGACTATTTCAATTTAGGAGAATCTCTTATACAATTGGTCAAAGTTAACAGATTAGTAAGAATGGCTCACCCCGTGTTCAAGAATGTAATCTGAATGAACGAAAAAAAGTCTAACTCTCATTTTCGGTTATTTTAAAATGAAATAATCTCCAAAATATAGCTATTTTTAAAACAAGCCATAAAAAGCTGGTTGCAATTTCAGTTCAAACCACCAGAAAAGACAGAACAAATATTACAACAGTAATAAACTAATTGATAAAAATATATTTATATATATTTTTGGAGAGAAAAATAAGGACTAGTGGAGTTATGTCACACATACAGTTAACAAAAATATGGGAATGTCTGCTCTATCCAAAATTTCAACAAACTGATTGCAGCATTACCCCAAAAATGGAGGCAGGTGGAAAGGGGAGAAGGTAAGGAATATGTTTGCATTGAAGACCAAAAATGTCATGAAAATTGTAATGAATAAAAAAAGTATACCAGTTTCAGTTAAGGACCAAAAAATGTACAGCTGCGCCATACAGGTTACAAAATAGTTGGGAGGAGATTTTTGATGTGCTAATTCCATGGCACATGGTTTATGAACTGATACACAAAACGACGCCGAATTCAAAACCTAGGGTTTTTCAATTTAAATTATTATACTATTATATTTGCAAACAATAGAATGTTATACACTGTATATGGGGGAATACAACCATCCCAGCTCTGCAGATTTTGCTGGAAAGAGACAGAATAATTAGATTACTTGTTTTGGTACTGCCCATATGTAGCTTGTTTTTGAATGTACGTTCAGGAATGGCTGAAAAAACTATGACATTTACATGGAGATAACTTTGAAAAGTCATAGTCAATCGATCAATAATATAACAATACAAAAATCTTTAATTTACAATCTGTAGAAACTATGAKAATAGAAAGATTCAGAATTTTTGTGAAACATTACAGCACAGTGGAAAAACATATGTCAACTAAAAATCTAAATTGGGTCTTCAGAGATAGATGTGAGGGGTTGAGGGTATATATATTTTGATTTGTTGATTTTTTGGGGGTTACTACATGATTCCACAAGTGTTATTTCGTAGTTTAGATGTCTTCACTATTATTCTACAATGTAGAAAATAGTACAAATAAAGAAAAAACCCTTGAATGAGTAGGTGTSTCCAAACTTTTGACTAGTACTGACTTAATGTAATGGCTTTCGTYGGTAGAAGGAGAGGAGGACCAAAGCGCAGCGTGGTGCGTATCCATMATTTATTAGAATACTTCTCAATATGAACAAAAACAATAAACAGACGAAAAACCAACGAAGCTACAGTCCCGAACTAGTGAACACAGAAAAACCAGGAACACWCGAACAGGAACAATCACCCACAAACCAACAGTGAAAACAGGCTACCTTAATATGGTTCCCAATCAGAGACAATGCAAARCACCTGCCTCTGATTGAGAACCATATCAGGCCAAATGACAAACCTCAACATAGAAACACATAACATAGACTGCCCACCCCAACTCACGCCCTGACCATACTAACTAAAGACAAAAACAAAGGAAAATAAAGGTCAGAACGTGACACTTAAAATGATATTTACAGTTCCTTCGGAAAGTACTCAGACCCCTTGGATTTTGCACATTTTGTTATGTCACAGCCTTATTCTAAAATTAATTCAATTAAAACAATTCCTGAGGAATCTACACACCCCATAATGACAAACCGAAAACAGATTTTTTTTAAACTGTTAGCTTTGAGACTCGAAATATAGCTTGGGTGCATCCTGTTTCTAGATGTTTCGACAATTTGATTGAWGTCCACCTATGGTAAATTGAATTAATTGGACATGATTTGGAAAGGCACACACCTGTCTATRTAAGGTCCCACAGTTGACAGTGCATGTCAGAGCAAAACCAAGCCATGAGGTTGAAAACATTTTTGTAGAGCTACGAGACAGGATTGTCTCGGATCTCTGGAGACATCTGAAAATAGCTGTGCAGCAACGCTCCCCATCGAACCTGACAGAGCTTGAGAGGATCTGCAAAGAAGAATGGGAGAAACTCCCCAAATACAGGTGTGCCAAGCTTGTAGAGTCATATCCAAGAATTCTCGATTCTGTAATCACTGCCAAAGCTGCTTCAAGAAAGTACTGAGTAAAGGGTCTGAATAYCTATGTAAATGCGATATTTWYATTTTWTTTWTTTTATTTKATAAATTAGCAAACATTTCTAAAAACCTGTTTTTGCTTTGTCATTATGGGGTATTGTGTATAGATTTATGAKGGGACAAAAGGATTTCATCAATTTTAGAATAAGACTGTAATGTAACAAAATGTGGAAAAAGTCAATGGGTCTGAATGCTTTCCGAAGGMACTGTATACMGTATATATTTACAAAAAGATATATACAGTACGGGGGATTGTAAATGCAGAAAATTACATTGATAGAAGCCACAATCAGTACATGAAATCTTCCAATGTGTCGTTATGCAGAGAATCTGTTCAAGTACACAAAAGCGCCACAAAATAGTAAAGATCAATGAATGAAGATATAAAGATGTTAATTTATTTATTTTTACTTACTAATGATGTAAAACGTTTTCCCATGTCATGTCACATGAGAAATATCTGTCAGCTCACATGTTCTAATCAATGTATTGTGTTGGGAATATGTGATGCAATTAAAAATTATCAAAAGTATCAAAAGTACGGAAGAAACCCAATTAGTAGAAAATGTATGCCATTTGATGATTTACGATTCCCATTGAGACTATGATAAAATAGACTTCTAACTTTCCAATCTCTCCTTCCAAATGTGTTGAAAAAGGAGTTGAATAATGTGGTACAACTTCAGATGGGGAAGTGGGGTCCCAGGAGTGGACTGCTCAACGTTTGACGACCCCAACCCCCAAATAATATCATGCTTTTGGAGGCAGAGCCTTGACTCAGATCCCCTTGATGAACCTAAAGAGACTCAACAATCTCATTATTGGGTAACAACCACTCACAACCTCCTGAGGATTAGTGATGAGAACTTCATCAGTGACAAAAGGTTCAAACAGKTGTATCTTTGCTCATGTGACAAAAGGTGTCTCAGGATATTAAGAAAATAATCTGTCTCAGTAAAAAGTACACTTCAATAATTCCAGAAAGACTTTTCTTGACACTTAGACATGATGTAGCATTGTCCTGACCTTCACTGTGACCCAGTTCACGGGGTGTCACCAGGGGAGAGTRATAATACGTAATGATTGTGTTGACCTGTACATTCACAGTGTTCCTGGGTGCTGTCAGCAGCTGCCTACTGTTAGCGCTCTGCTGAGTGTTTCATTAAAGATAACAGCGGTGTGGAATGCTACGGATGGAGTTTCACACTAGTAGCCACCTGCTAAATCACCGATTGAAAGCCTTTTCTATTAACCACTCTTTATATCAACAGGATAGAAGCTCACATCTGAGAATGGATGGTACTGTTTTCCTGGAATGGAGCCATTTGTCCCACTGCAGTAAGACTTATAATTATAATAATAATAATAATAATTTGGTGGGTGCTTGTATTTAWCCGTGACCCCACTCTCTAAAGGTCGTCTCAGGGGGAGTTGGGATACGCAAAATAACACATTTCTAATTCACACATGCATATACAGTGGGGCAAAAAAGTATTTAGTCAGCCACCAATTGTGCAAGTTCTCCCACTTAAAAAGATGAGAGAGGCCTGTAATTTTCATCATAGGTACACTTCAACTATGACAGACCAAAATGAGAAAAAAATCCAGAAAATCACATTGTAGGATTTTTTATGAATTTATTTGCAAATTATGGTGGAAATAAGTATTTGGTCAATAACAAAAGTTAATCTCAATACTTTGTTATATACCCTTTGTTGGCAATGACAGAGGTCAAATGTTTTCTGTAAGTCTTCACAAGGTTTTCACACACTGTTGCTGGTATTTTGGCCCATTCCTCCATGCAGATCTCCTCTAGAGCAGTGATGTTTTGGGGCTGTTGCTGGGCAACACGGACTTTCAACTCCTCCAAAGATTTTCTATGGGGTTGAGATCTGGAGACTGGCTAGGCCACTCCTTCGTTGCCCGGGCGGTGTGTTTGGAATCATTGTCATGCTAAAAGACCCAGCCACGTTTCATCTTCAATGCCCTTGCTGATGGAAGGAGGTTTTCACTCAAAATCTCACGATACAGGCCCCATTCATTCTTTCCTTTACACGGATCAGTCGTCCTGGTCCCTTTGCAGAAAAACAGCCCCAAAGCATGATGTTTCCACCCCCATGCTTCACAGTAGGTATGGTGTTCTTTGGATGCAACTCAGCATTCTTTGTCCTCTAAACACGACGAGTCATAGTTGAAGTGTACCTATGATGAAAATTACAGGCCTCTCTTATCTTTTTAAGTTGGAGAACTTGCACAATTGGTGGCTGACTAAATACTTTTTTGCCCCACTGTAATACACACTTGTGTGAATTGGAAATGTGTTTTTTGCATGTCCCAACTCCCCCTGAGACAACCTTTGAAGAGTGAGGTCACGGCAGGGTCAGCCATTATCAACGGCGAGCCAGGAGCAATTTTGGTTAGGTGCCTTGCTCAAGGCACATTGTCAGATTTGTTAATCTTGTCGGTTCTGGGATTCGAACTATTGACATTTGGGTTACTGGCATAATGCCCCAACCCAAGGGGTGTCTATCTAATTTTCCCGCGTTCGGTCTTCAATGAGGTCCGGAGAGCGGCATTTAAATTTTTTTATATATTTCCTTTCCCTCAAAATGTGAAATAAATTGTCCTATCTTTGGTTTTTGATGCCACTTGATTGTTTAGTGATATTAGCAAGCTGGTTTTAGTCATTTTAAAGCATATTGAGTTTAAAACAACCCGCGGGCCAGATTGGACCCCCTYCATATTTTTCCGACACCCGTACTCTAGCCGCCAGTCTACCTGCCGCAAAGGAGAGTAATAGAAGAAGCCACAGCATTACATTCTAAAGAAACAACTTGGAATCAGGGGTAGAAGTAACATAGTGCATGTAAATTCGGGACACTCATTTACTATGTCATATCTAGTCTATGAGACCAAGCTGAAAAAAAATAAAAATGCATATAAGTGAATGGAAGTACACAATACACAGTAGTTGAGGAAGTTGAAGAAATTATATGAGAGAGACATTTCTTTAGGATTAAATGACATATAGTGCTCAAGTCACAAGTTATTATAAGTATTGTGTAAGTCACAATACATATATTGCTTGCACCTGGTCTCATCAAAACCTATCAAAAGTGCACTGGAAAACACCCTCTGACTGAAGCTTCTGGTGACTCAAAAATGTGTTGTGGATAATAAAGGGGGACATAAATTGCAGAGAACAAGCCACTTGCTTTGACAGATAAGGAGATGGGTACAAATGGTTGTTTCTGTTTTCATTCATTTATTCTTTAGATTTGGCACCATGGGATTTAGCACTATAACATCAAAGTAATTTAGTCCAAAAAGAGTCAAAAATTCCCATGAGCTGCAAATATAAACTTCCCTGGCTGATCTTACAGATATTTACTTCACATTGGTAATCCTTGCCAACATTGATTTGATCGCTAGTCAAATATAGCTTCAATATTAAACATTAGTGCAAATAAGTTATGCTCTAGATAGCCAGAACAATTGAATAATTCAGTCAGTAACTCGTCAGATCTTCTAAATGCACTACTCACATGCAGATTAATAATTGAGGGTAAGTGACTTAGTTCAACACTAAATCCTTCTTTAATTACTCGAATTGCTGTACATCAAATCCAGTCATATCTTCTTGAATGATATTTACTCTATGAAGATTCACTGCTTTTATCTCAACCGCACCATCATGAGGTAGTGTYGTGTGCTGATGCTTGAAAACAAACTAAACAGACATATGTACACTATCTAACTAACACATCTTTCTAATGTTGGTGATTGTTTTCCTRCATGTCACAGTCTACACAATGCCCTAGATGTCAGTGAATGAAAATATAAAGACGTAGATATCCTAGTGTTTGCATTAAATATTTTCCACAGCCAGCTGAATAGATTACTGAGTGCATCAAATGAAAGTAGGATTTGTTTGATGTGGAAGTGTCCTGAAAGGTTCCATTCTCAAATCCTTTTGAAAGTGAAGTCCAGGATTTGCTCACTGTTCCTAATTCCMTTCCCTATGTTACAGCACCTGGATTGAGTTTCAGTACTATTGTTAAAGTCAACCGACTGTGTGTGACGCCAAGGTTGTATTGTTGTATAAAGTAAAGCATAACCCAGAGCATCCGTATTTATCACGCCATTCTATCTCTATGGAATTAGCAATGCTTCATTTMAAAAATATTATGCATTCATAGCAGATGGCAGGGCCTCAGAAATCCATCTATCTCATGAAGTTGTATGATTTACCCTGACCAGACTTCTCAGTACATGGACAGTTATTCCATTTTGCAGGCCATTAGAAAGAGTTTTCTATTAATTGAGTGGGCATCACTGGCACGTCTTCTCACTTTGAAATGGACAGCTGTTCAGCAGATGCTTCCTAAATTTCAACTCTTGCTCATTTCCTGTGACAGGGCCTTTTAATCCGTCTGTTGTGTCCTTCAGCTGGTGAACAGGAAAAAGGAAGGSAAAAATGTGTTGTTTGATGCCTGAGTTATCCAACAGGTTCTAGTCTAGTGTGTAACAGAGACAGGCAGTATAACACCTTCAGTCTCTCCATCATACGCAGCAGGCTTTTATTTATCCATCACCTAGACATCAGTTCAAAGATTTGAAGACAAACATGTAATAGGCTTAGTAGAGATATTTGTGGAATACAGATTTTATCTCTAGAGACTATTGGACAGTTCATACCCACTTATCAGTGTTCAAATATTTGAAGACATKGACACTGCAGACAAACTGGACTGTCCATGCTCACAATCAACAACCATCTGTGTAGACCCTTCTGAGACAACAGGTAGCCCTTTCCTGCAGTCAAATGACCTAGTGGCCTCATGGGTGGAATGGTATTCATATATTTCATAAACAATAAACATTTTTTTTTTTTTTTTAAAGCTGCCTAAAATCCGGTGTTTCTATGTCAAACTGTTTTGTTATATTTCAGTACTCTGTGATGTATATAAAGTGAAATGTTGGGATGCAAACTCAAAATGTAGTACATGCCAAATCTATATCTGACATGGTACAGGTATGTTATTTTTTTAAGCCCATAACCATGTGTGTGAGGTGCAGACTTTTGATTCAAAGTAAATTTGTTTAAGACTACCAATAAATACTCATTGTGCCCCTGATTTAGCCCACTGTCRGTGTTTTCTAAATTGTCCATGGAATAAGTCTGAATGATGGAAGACACTTGCTGTTGTCTATCAGTAGACTTCAAAAAGTGTTAGCAAATCCTATGAAGCTATCCATTCTTTTAGTGCTCCACTTCTCTGAGTCCCCTGATCCAATGTCCCCTGATCCATGTCCTGACTAGACATGTGGCGTAGTCACACCGCACCTTGTTGTCCCTACACATTATGAGAGAGGAGTGTGATTCTCTGTAATATGATGATTTGGTATACCCTCCTTGATAATGCTGCATCGCTCTCTCTTCCTTGTCAGCTTGTCAGATTGATGACAGCAGAATGTTAGCACTCTCACTTTCAAACTATTCACCAGCTGTCAGACTTTAAAACTAATCACCAGCTGTCAGTCTTTAAAAATGAATCACCAGCTGTCAGACTTCAAAAATGAATCACCAGCTGTCAGACTTTAAAAATGAATCACCAGCTGTCAGACTTTAAAAATGAATCACCAGCTGTCAGACTTTAAAAATGAATCACCAGCTGTCAGTCTTTCAAACTAATCACCAGCTGTCAGTCTTTCAAACATTAATCACCAGCTGTCAGTTCCTTTCAAACTAATTCACCAGCTGTCAGTCCCTTTCAAACTAATCACAGCTGTCAGACTTTAACAAACTAATCACCAGCTGTCAGACTTTAAAAATGAATCACCAGCTGTCAGTCTTTCAAAACTAATCACCAGCTGTCAGTCTTTAAAACTAATCACCAGCTGTCAGTCTTTCAAATAATCACAGCTAGCATCTTTCAAACTAATCACCAGCTGTCAGTCTTCAAACTAATCACCATCCGCTGTCAGTCTTTCAAACTAATCACCAGCTGTCAGTCTTTCAAAATAATCACCAGCTGGCAGTCTTTCAAACTAATCACCAGCTGGGAGTCTTTCAAACTAATCACCAGCTGTCAGTCTTTAAAATAATCACCAGCTGTCAGTCTTTCAAACTATCACCACTGTCAGTCTTTCAACTAATCACCAGCTGTCAGTCTTTCAAACTAATCACCAGCTGTCAGTCTTTCAAATAATCACCAGCTGTCAGACTTAAACAACTAATCACCAGCTGTCAGTCTTTCAACTAATCACCAGCTGTCAGACTTTAAAAATGAATCACCAGCTGTCAATCTTTCAAACTAATCACCAGCTGTTAGACTTTAAAAATGAATCACCAGCTGTCAGACTTTAAAAATGAATCACCAGCTGTCAGTCTTTCAAACTAATCACAGCTGTCAGACTTTAAAAATGAATCACCAGCTGTCAGTCTTTCAAACTAATCACCAGCTGTCAGTCTTAAACTAATACAGCTGTCAAGTCTTTAAAATAATCACTAGCTGTCAGTCTTTCAAACTAATCACCAGCTGTCAGTCTTTCAAACTAATCACCAGCTGTCAGACTTTAACAACTAATCACCAGCTGTCAGACTTTAAAATGAATCACCAGCTGTCAATCTTTCAAACTAATCACCAGCTGTCAGTCTTTCAAACTAATCACCAGCTGTCAGTCTTTAAAACTAATCACCAGCTGTCAGTCTTTCAAACTAATCACCAGCTAGCAGTCTTTCAAACTAATCCCAGCTGTCAGTCTTTCAAACTAACCAGCTTCAGTCTTCAAACTAATCACCAGCTGTCAGTCTTTCAAACTAATCACCAGCTGGCAGTCTTTCAAACTAATCACCAGCTGGGAGTCTTTCAAAACTAATCACACCAGCTGTCAGTCTTTAAAATGAATCACCAGCTGTCAGTCTTTCACCTAATCACCAGCTGTCAGTCTTTAAAACTAATCACCAGCTGTCAGTCTTTAAAACTAATCACCAGCTGTCAGTCTTTCAAACTAATCACCAGCTAGCAAGTCTTTCAAACTAATCACCAGCTGTCAGTCTTTCAAAACTAATCACCAGCTGTCAGTCTTTCAAACTATCACACAGCTGTCAGTCTTTCAACTAATCACCAGCTGGCAGTCTTCCAACTACATCACTCAGCTGGGAGTCTTTCAAACTAATCACCAGCTGTCAGTCTTTCAAACTAATCACCAGCTGTCAGTCTTTCAAACTAATCACCAGCTGTCAGACTCAGGTACAAGCCATGGCTCCTCCTACCCCCTCTGCAGTAAATAACTCATCCACCCCCTCTCTCTCTCTCCGTGTTTTTTACTGTAGCCAATTTAATCCCCCTTCTGTCGCAGCTGTTTCTTCTCCTTTAACCAGCAGAGCTGTAGCTGGGCATCCTCTCTCTTATTAGAAAGAGCCTGTGATTTCTGTCCAGACCTCTGCACTGCAAAGCGTTGACATTTGCCATTCTATTATAAGAGAATATAGTGAAAAGTGAGTCGGCTGACCCCACTAGGGCTTTCAGACAATGAACAGTGACCCTCAGTCCAGTCAATACTCCTCACACAACATACATAAAGCACTGTCCCCTGGAGAAAGAAAGAGAGGGGGAGGGAAGAGAGAGAGAGAAATATCAAAAAAGTGTGCAAAGGGCTATATTAGTGCTTGGCTAAGATTAATAACATCTAAAGTGAGACATAGCTGGCACATTCATCACTAGAGTGACAGACAGGACAATAACCATTAATATGACATTGAGCTTAGAACACAACGTATTTAATGACTGCCAAAAAACCCTGRTGGAGAAGACCCAACATAATCCAAGTACAATATTGAACATGATGTTACATATCTGACTTAGCTGTTAACCAGCATTTGGAATACCTAATTGTACAAAAACCTATTTTGAGATAGAGTATTCATATTAACCAGTAAAAAAAACAATCAAACCAGACCTCTATCTGTTTCAATGTACTTCTGTATGTACAGGTACAGTTGAAGCCGGAAGTTAACCCTTAGCCAAATACATTTAAACTCAGTTTTTCACTTTTCCTGACATTTAATCCTAGTAAAAATTGCTCTGTCTTTGGTCAGTTAGGATCACCACTTAATTTTAAGAATGTGAAATATCAGAATAATATTAGAGAGACTGATTTATTTCAGCTTTTATTTCTTTCATCACATTCCCAGTGGGTCAGAAGTTAACAAACACTCAATTAGTATTTGGTAGCATTGCTTTTAAATTGCTTAACTGGGGTCAAACATTTYGGGTARCCTTCCACAAGCTTCCCACAAAAAGTTGGGTGAATTTTGGCCCATTCCTCCTGACAGAGCTGGTGTAACTGAGTCAGGTTTGTAGGCCTCCTTGATCGCACATGCTTTTTCAGTTCTGCCTACAAATGTTCTATAGGCTTTAGGTCAGGGCTTTGTGATGCCCACTCCAATACCTTGACTTTGTTGTCCTTAATCCGTTTTGCCACAACTTTGGAAGTATGCTTGGGGTCATTGTCCATTTGGAAGACCCATTTGCGACAAAGCTTTTACTTCCTGACTGATGTCTTGAGATGTTGCTTCAATATATCCACATAATTTTATTTGCCCCATGATGCCATCTATTTTGTGAAGTGCACCAGTCCCTCCTGCAGCAAAGCACCCCCACAACATGATGCTGCCACCCCCGTGCTTCACGGTTGGGATGGTGTTCTTCGGCTTGCAAGCATCCCCCATTTTCCTCCAAACATAACGATGGTCATTATGGCCAAACAGAACTATTTTTGTTTCATCAGACTTTGTACCAGATGAATGTGGTCCTTCAGTCATTTTAAAATTGCTCCCAAGGATGAACCAAACTTGTGGAGGTCTACAATTCTTTCCTGATGTCTTGGCTGATTTCATTTGATTTCCCCTATGATGTTATGCAATGAGGCACTGAGTTTGAAGGTAGGCCTTGAAATACATCCACAGATACACCTCCAATTGACGCAAATTATGTCAATTCACCTATCAGAAGATTCTAAAGCCATGACATAATTTTCTGCAATTTTCCAAGCTGTTTAAATGCACAGTCAACTTAGTGTATGTAAACTTCAGACCCACTGGAATTGTGATACAGTGAATTATAAGTGAAATAATCTGTCTGTAAACAATTTTTGGAAAAATTGCTTGTGTCATGCACAAAGTAGATGTCCTAACCGACTTGCCAAAACTA
>NC_036848.1:6584900-6622175 GCF_002910315.2 Salvelinus sp. IW2-2015
TCAGACCAGAGACATTTCTCCAAAAAGTCCAATCTTGTTCCCAGGGTGCAGTTGGCAAACCGTAGTTGTGTGGTTTCTTTTATGGGCGGTTTTGCGACAGTGGGCTCTCTTTCCTTTTGGGCCACTGAGCGGTCTTTTCCAGGTTATGTCAATATAGGATTCGTTTTTACGTCTGGTAGTTTGTTAACAAGAAATTTGTGGAGTGGTTGAAAAACAAGTTTTAATGACTCCAACCTAAGTGTATGTAAACTTCCGACTTCAACTGTATGTCTACGAACCTATAATTAATTCACAGGATGTACATGTTGGYCTAATTCTTATAACATCCAACAAAGAATTTACTCAAAGAAAATGAAGCGCATGTAAAAGGAATATTTTCTGATTTGAGAAAAATGTGATGCTTCCGCAATACTTTCTGACTKTCAGTAATGGGAAAATATCATCATACTTTTTGAAAGGCAAAGATTCAAACAAACCCAACGATCTGATTCAGTTACTCTAAATGTGCCATTATACTTCCAAATCAAACACAGAGCATGCAGCATCTTTCTGCAATCAACCTGTGTGATGTGSAACAAAAGCACAGTGTCTAATTTATTTATGACAGTTCTCACCCCAGTGGGTAAACAGCACTTGCTGGAATATCAAAGCTGAATGTCAGGAGAGTTTCCCTGCAAAGCAAAGGTACACTAAGTGGATCACTGTTCAGCCTTTCAAATGCCAGTCACAGCCCTGCAGGGCTTTAGGTCAAACAGCATGCAAAGGCTAAATACTGTACGCTTTGTTGTTAAAAAATATATATATATTTATCAGTTAGAAAGGTAGTATGGGATGTACAAAACAGTGCACATTATTGCCATTCCCGTGGCAGAGTTTGCTAAAAGCTCTCCCCAGCCCACATCTCTATACCAATTACGAGGGCTAGTCCTGTGAGCATCCCCAGTAGAGACTTAAACATATGTTTCAGTTCATCTCTGGCAGGACTGCATCCTCCTCACAGAGATCCACAGACGGACTGTATCAGACCTACGGGTCAAAATGGGTCAGCTCCGTTCGGCTCTGTATAGCAAAGTTCTGGCTCTAATGCGGGCTGGAGCTGGCACTGCCAAGCAAGGCTGGGTCCTGGATCAGCTCCAGGGTCCATCTGCATTTGATCTGTGACCTTGAGGGAGCGGGCGCTGCCAGCTGAGCTCCCAGAACTGCATAACTCTCTGTTGCACAGCGGGTACTGAAAAGACTGGTAAAGACTGGTAAAGACTGGTAGGGACTGGTTGAGGACAAACCTCAACGGGAAAGATAGACCACGGCCACCTTCACTTAATCAACTCGTCGCATAGAGATATAGAAACTCCAAGACATGAAGTATCTCTAAATAAATCAAGTGTGAAATCTGATCTCGTTACTGCCCATTTATGATAGATGTTGAGTTTAATATGATGAGACACGTTTTATCATTTAGATGGCAGGATGATCATTTGGGGATGGGGAGATATGTTTTAAGCAGTCTTGATCACCCCAGAGAGCGTGTTCTGTGCTTTGAGCTAAGGGTTGACGTCAGGATACAGCAATCACGTACACAGTGATCTACCCTAGAGTTCTTCCCTAGATCAGGCTGGACTGAACTGTAAGTGGGCAAGGAGGGATTATAAAGAACTGGTTATCAAACCAACCAGCAATTCCACTGCAAGACAAACTTTCTCAACCTGAATATACATACATCATTCCTGAATTGAAAATATGGAAGTATGACGGCAGGAAGGATTAGCTATTATGGTAGCAGAGGAATATTAAACATGTTTATTTGAATAACACAAAAGGAGTCTCGAAGGAAATTCAGTCCCTGAGGAGTTTTAGTTTGTGACTGCCTGCCAACAATATTTTATGAGCTTCAGTAAAAAACTAAAACAAGTCATTTCCATTTCAAAGCGCTTATTTACCCATTCACCTAACTACAGAACATGAACAGATACACCAAAGCTCTTGTTTCCACATTCACCTAACTACAGAACATAAACAGACACACCAAAAGCTCTTGTTTCCCCATTCACCTAACTACAGAACATAAACAGACACACCAAAGCTCTTGTTTCCACATTCACCTAACTACAAGACATAAACAGACACACCAAAGCTCTTGTTTTCCACATTCACCTAACTACAGAACATAAACAGACACACCAAAGCTCTTGTTTCCACTTCACCTAACTACAGAACATTAACAGACACACCAAAGCTCTTGTTTCCCCATTCACCTAACTACAGAACATAAACAAGACACACCAAAGCTCTTGTTTCCCCATTCACCTAACTACAGAACATAAACAGACACACCAAAGCTCTTGTTTCCCCATTCACCTAACTACAGAACATGAACAGATACASCAAAGCAATTTAAGCATCGATCATAAAATAAAGATACAGGTAGTTTAACTACCCAAAAGGATGTAACAATGGCTGCCAAACAGGATTTAACAGTGGCTGCCCAACAGGATGTAACAATGGCTGCCCAAAATGATGTAACAATGGCTGTCCAAAATGATATAACAATTGCTGCCCAACAGGATGTAACAATGGCTGCCCAAAATGATGTAACAATGGCTGCCCAACAGGATGTAACAATGGCTGCCCAAAATGATGTAACAATGGTAGTCTTCTTTTGATATCTGGAAGCCCAATTTACTTAGATGTAAACATTCAATGTTTGGGTTAAAGGCAGACATCATGGAGCGATGACATTGTAGGTTATTGTTTTAGGAGCTAATTTTATGGAATATATTGAATGAAGTTACTCCACACATTGCCTGTGGAGCGAGGAAGTACAGTTTTAGAACAATGGAGGGTAAAAAACGAATTAATCAATCGCAACAGACAGCTGAGGAGAAAAAAATAAGAACTAATCGGTTGTGTAACCACGCTTCCTACCTCACCCCGAGGTGAACTCCTGTTTGGATGGAGATATAAATTCAGTTCTAAGTGTTGTTATTGTCCCTGTTAGCTAACTGCACTTCTATGGCAAAATGAACGGTAGGCCTAATGAATGTCATGAGGGCAACTCTGTTATCATCGATGCAGGGTACTTTAGCGTCTAACTATAGGTTAGGTGTGCTATTTGTCTGATTCATGCACTTGTTTCTAATTTATTAATGGCCAATGCTGACACAAAAAATGCATTATACAGACAAACCATCTCCTTTAACCACTTACATTGCATTAAAGTGAAAAATAACACTGAGATGTGCAGCGTGCAACACTGCTTGCGGTTTGCTGCATTATCATCATTCACTAAATTTAGAAAATAGGTTCACCCGAACCAACATAAATAGCTAAATAAAATAGACAAACAGAGAACATAAACCCACAAATAATTGTCAAAATTGCCCTATTTTTTTGAATAAGTCATCCTTCTGAATTGGTTCACTGTACAGTATCATTACCAGCGTGACACATATATATATATTATATATTTTTATGTTCATGGGATATTTGAAAAGTTTCCTGTCATAACAATTTAGGGAGGAGACAGGTAAAAGTGTTTATCTAAAATTTCCCCTTGGCATTTGGAGACTCATTGTCTAAAAAGTACTCTATAGACAAAAAGCTGTAATTCCTATTGCATACCGCAGCTGGTGGAGGCTAGCATATTAAAGGTTATTGCYAGTCAAGATGTGTTGCATTGCAGTTATGCACCCCTCAGCTTTCATCTCATATAGCGGTGATTTTTTTGAGTTTATATACTGGAGCTGCTTTTAAAACCAGCTGCTATTGGAACCTCAGGTGACTTCAAATCAATTTCTGTCAGCGGGCCTGTTTTCCCGAGTCTTTGTTCATCACAGGAATCTGCCTTCAAATGAGCATCGGAGCCTGATAAAAGTGGCACAGATGAGAGAGTTGGGGTGTCATTATCACGCAGCTATGCAGCTATGTCTCTGTGCTGGCTGGCTGGCTTCATGTGGATCTCTCCCTGAGGAGGATGTGAGGGTTTGCTGTGACATAACACGCATCTCCCCAACAGGAGTGTTAATGAGCTGGAAAGGCTTCTTTGTGGAATCTGGCATTTAGAGAGGAAAGGTCGTGACCATTTTAATAGCCACTGCAGTCAGACCTGTGAAGATCTGGAGTATTCATGGGGAAGAAACTCCTGATAAGGGTATCTAATCTCAAATCTTTAAGAGATTCAATAATTGATAGAAAAGCCACCAACTGCTCTATGCTCTATGCAAAAAAAAACKGTCATTTAATTAAGCACACAAAACACATCATTCTACAACAGTGAATTTAATTCTACTTTAATTCTACTTCTAATCTCTAACCAGGTTTCCATCCAACCTTTTTAAAAGTAAAGAACATGTCGGATAAAAAATGTCATTACAGGCCTGATGGAAACAGAACATATTTTGCTAACCTTTCCAAATGTAGACTAAACAAAATACGCTACACAAGGTGGGATCTTTCGGTGTCAGTAAAAGTAATTATGCGATAAATGGTGGTGGAAATGCTTTTAATGCACAAATATTGATATAATAACCATCATATCGAAGTTAACCTTAAGTCACGTGATGACATGRTGTGTCGTCCTCCCACTACGACTTGTGATAGCGGGCAGTTTATTAGGCTACAGATGAAATACATTTGATGAACTTCACAGTGTCGTGAAAGTGCAAGGTAATAAGCCTGATGCTCCTTTCCAATAAAWATAGATGGTCTTATTCTGGWGACATGATGATCGATGCTTGGGTGCAGTTTGTCAAATAATATCATGTAGGCTATACAAGCACTGTATCGGCAAGCARTTGGCTAGAGCGCATGTGAAACATTCACTATATAACTAAACATTTTGAGTGACAAAACGATCTGTAGAGTTGAAAATGTGATGGAAACCCATTTAACTTGTATTTTAGTACAAGTACATGGGAATTTAACCGCAAAAGTTATTTTTATGTGCACAATGTCATCACGCACAGCCTTATATCTGCAACAAGTCAATCTGATGGAAACATTTCTGGTGGGAAAAKGCCCATATTGTTTTTATGCAGATTTTAGAATATTCACATGAAAATCTATCGCCATTTGGATGGAAACATAGCTACTGTAAACATTTAGTTGGACCACATTCTAGAAATCAATGGAGTGAATAGTTACAATCATCCTTCATCGCACTGAGGATAAGACCAAAAATGAGTGGAGGCTTTAATCCCAGAGCATTGGAGAGGGGTTTACACATTGTTGTTGATGAAGACAGCATTGGAGAGGGGTTTACAAAGTGTTGTTGATGAAGACAGCATTGGAGAGGGGTTTCAAACATTGTTGTTGATGAAGACAGCATTGGAGAGGGGTTTACACAGTGTTTGTTGATGAAGACAGCATTGGAGAGGGGTTTACACATTGTTGTTGATGAAACAGCATTGGAGAGGGGTTTACACATTGTTGTTGATGAAGACAGCATTGGAGAGGGTTTACACATTGTTGTTGATGAAGACAGCATTGGAGAGGGGTTTACAAAGTGTTTGTTGATGAGACAGCATTGGAGAGGGGTTTACAAGTGTTGTTGATGAAGACAGCATTGGAGAGGGGTTTACAATTGTTGTTGATGAAGACAGCATTGGAGAGGGGTTTACACAGTGTTGTTGATGAAGACAAACTCATTGTGCATCCCTGAGTTAATGAGACAGACTACTGGCAGTCAGAGCTGTAATGCTACCTTGCAACCAGGCACCAGCGTCTAGTAAAGGATGCTTTAGTTTTCAGCTGGGTCTGGCTGGCTCACTGATGGTGATGGGAGTAGGGCTGGCCTGGGAAGAAGCTCCATCCAGCAGAGCCCAATAAACCCTGCTTTGAGAGGAGCCAGAGTCTGGCAGCGTGCTAATCCCACTGAGCCTCAACAGGCAAAAGCCAGCTCAGCATGCACTGCAGCGGCCGCAGGCAGGGCTTCCGAGTAGAGAAAGCCCATCCAAAGCCATCTTTAGAAGAAGCTGCAGACACAAGATAATCTGTTTTGTTTGTCAATCATTGGCTAATAAATCACCCTTTTCTTAATCTGTCCACATGCCAAGACGTACCTCATAAAACAACAATCCCTGTGTTTATGCACACACACTTTTAAGAGGCGTCCCTTGAATGTATTTTCTTGTTAAATGTAAAGTATACGGCGGCTAGTCTCTGCCTGAATGGACGTTTCTTGTTAAATGTAAAGTATACGGCGGCTAGTCTCTGCCTGAATGGACGTTTCTTGTTTGTTTATTTGTTTGTGATGGAATGTCTAAAGTTTTGCTTAGCTGAGCCACTTACGGAGCGGAAATATGCATTTGATTATTAAAATGGTAATCTGCAGTTAAAACAATAACAAAAGCCTAAAATGAATGGGACACATGATGAAATACCTCAGCGCAACAGAAACCCAAGGACTTTAAAGGTATTAACAAACACTTCTAGAGTAATGCTACTTATATGAATCATGCCAGGTTAAGGGTTTCCTTTTTTTAGGGCATGGGATATTGCACCATTACCTCATGGTATTCGGTCTGCTTTCTGGATCCTAGATTCTCTGAACACTCTTGCCCTGGAATGATTCATAATTCCAAACAATTTAGGAAAGACGTATCCCAAAAATGCGTCAATTGGCTAAATGCGTCAATTGGCTAAACTCAAGTTCATAAAATGTCCTACATCTTCAATGCTAATTAAAGTTTCACCTTCAACTTCTTGGCTTGGATATGCTTTGCTTTCCTTCCAGCATTAGTTATGGCTGGCAAATACTTACATTTTTATTGGGGAGGATCAGCTCCCTGCCCAGTCTTCACTCTAGAGGACTAAACACATGACACCTTCCCTCTTGGCAAGCATGGGAACATTTCTCTCTTGGCAAGGGAAAGGCCTGTCTGCATTGCCCTTACAAATATGTCTCTTTTCTTCCAAGACTCTCTGGCAMTGTCTTGAAGATTCCTCTCCGAATTATTCCATTACGGGACATAGTTTTTGTGATTCTCATTCTGTGATTAATGTCCATGGTTTATAGGCCACAGCCACTGCAGTTAAAAACACTCTGTTCCTTACTGGAGAACACAATGATATGTTTGTCTCCATGTATCAGCATTGGGTTCAGATAGGGTCTCCAGCAATTTGGAATTTACAGAGACTTGGTTGTGCTTCTTTCATGGACTGGTTATCTTTTTCTCATTTTAGCTTGCGTTAGGAAGAACTGAGTGACTCAGAAATGTATGCAGGCAAGACCTGTCGTTTAAGATGAATAGCAGAGCCATGCAGTGCCCATTCAAAGAGAAACCGAACACCAGTTCCAATCATCTTGTGTAAAAACCTAATTTTGTCATCTGAAGAAGTTAAACTGAAAGTAAATTGCTACTTCTGACTCATTTCTTTCAGTATGACTTGAATGATTCAKTTGTAGGCCTACTCTGTGACTTCCTATTTGTTGTGACAAAAGGAGAACTCTTTCCATAAGGACATTTCATTGCATGAGAGTTATGAAATCACACTTACATTGCTGGATACTCTGTGAAGCATGTAGTTGTCTATAGACCTCTGCATTACCAGAATGTTTATGATATCACTATTCMATCTTTCACAACACCAGGCTTACTTCAACCTCCTTGTTCATATAGATTAAGGATTTTTTTTCAACCACAAATTGAATCTGAGTCCTTTCGTAATGGCAAGAATTCCTGTTTTTTGAAATGCCACTTTCAAGTAGACATTCTCTTTCAAGGCCAGGTCCTTTCAAGTGGGGTAGACTTTTCTCTGAACAGTGTGGGAAAGGAAGCTGGGGCATTGAGTGCAGGCCCTTTTACGACACGCTCTCCCTGCCTCTGCAGGCCTGTGAATGAGGTCACCTCCAGTAGCTTTTCTTATTCAATGACTTGTTTTTGTGCTCTGACCAGGGTACCTTCCCAATGAAACTGCTAAGCTCGCCCTTCTGCTATTCACTTCAGCTTTATACACGTGCCAGATATGCTGCCACAATATTTGGACGTTCTTCAGGCTGTCAGATATGCTGCCCAAAAATGTAGACGTTCTTTAGACTGCCATATATGCTGCCCCAACATTTGAACGTTTTTCAGACTGCCATATATGCTGCCCCAACATTTGAACGTTCTTCAGACTGTCAGATATGCTGCCTCAACATTTGGACATTCTTCAGACTGTCAGATATGCTGCCCCAAAATGTAGACGTTCTTCAGACTGTCAGATATGCTGCCTCAACATTTGGACATTCTTCAGTCTGCCAGATATGCTGCCTCAACATTTGGACATTCTTCAGACTGTCAGCACCATCATTATTGCCTCTTGATGAGAGCAAACCCTTTCCTCTGTCAGTACCAACATGAGTCTGAGCTTTATCTTTGAACAACCCTATATAGCCCCATGAACGCGCCTATAAAGCACAATGAACATCGCTATACAGCCCTATGAATGTCCCTATACAGCCCTTGCATGTYCCTATACAGCCCTATGAACGTGCCTATAAAGCACAATGAACATCCCTATACAGCCCTATGAATGTCCCTATACAGCCCAATGAATGTCCCTATAYAGCCCTATGAACATCCTTATACAGCCCTATGAACGTCCCTATATGCCACCACCAAACGAGACTCAAGCTCAATGATCAGGAGAAATGGCTTTGTTGGAGTACTGTAGAGTAGAGCTGCAGCCCTTACAAATTCGGATTGAAGACACAACTAAAAAAGAATGTAAATCTGCTCTAAAGTACAGAAATCACTAGGCATTCTCCAAGTTGAAGAAACGAATGACCTCAAAATATTACATGTCTTGGGGATAATTAATATTTTGAGGGGCAAGATACATGGTTCAACGGGGAAATAGGGGCACGCTGTAATCAAGTGAATCATTTTGTATTCAAAGGGAATGGTAACTTCATCACTAGGGTTATTTATTATTTGCCAGCCAGATGACTACAGTATGAACATATTGAAGGTAGGTACGAGGTCATGCAATACAGTAGGATAGTTTTCTTTATAATCCATTTTTAAGATTGTTATAGACACACACATAGTATAATTTATAACACATGCAATATTAAACAGCTTTTCTGAGAATGAACTTCAGCCACCATCAGTGAGAGCACTACAACAGCTGCACTCGACGCTAGTGTCATGAGTTCCTTATGCTATGAAATACTAACACTATCAAACACCATCTGTCTGGTGGGTTTGTGGACTCCTTTTCGGATAAAAGATGATTTTTGTGGCTGTGTTATTAACTAGATTTGACGATATGACGTAGATGCAGAATATGAACAACATCGTGGGTCAATTTCCACAACAACTAAGAGCGTTGAAGYGTGAGACTCAACATCTCCATTATTTGTTCCCGTGGCTACCACGCTGTTATCAGTGTKAMGCGAACCCATGCACATGYGCCGATACAGTATGTGACTGTRTGAGCGTCTTGCATCTCACTCATCTCAATGTCTGCAGTGCTGCTCGTGGCAACGTMATTTCGCTGAGGCTATCTTTAATTAACGGCTATTAAATCTGTATCGCGGAAGTTCAGCTATCGCTTGTGATTGAAATTTAAAGGCTATGTTCCCGCGTTAGCGGAGACTGCATTCATGGTAAACGCTGCTTATGGTAAACGTMTATCGCTTCAGCGATACAGATTGAATAGAGCMCAWATTAAGAGAGTTCATTGAATAACATGTACTGAATGTGTAAATTTATTTTGCACTGCTCGGGCATGCAATATATAATCTAGTCAGCATGTAGAGGAWATTCTTGGATTGAATAACAATTATAGCCGCCTCTAATTTCATTAGTGCTAGTCCGAGAAGTTGTAGAACAGGGGTACTCAACTCTTACCCAACAACGTCCGSAGCCTGCTGGTTTTCTGTTCTACCTGATCATTAATCACGTAGGTCATGCACATACAACCAAACTTGAYTCCGATTGAATTTGTTGGCAGAACATATAATGACTTCAGGATTCAATCTCTCCATGGTGCTATAGAGTTAGTAGTTAATTAACCCCCGACAACCCAGCCAAAATGATGAGTTCATGACACTAGACAATTTGACCTCGTTAAATGAATTAGACCAAAATCTAATTAGACACACTATATAAGTTAAATTAGGCTTTGCAAATCAAATCAAATACAAGAAAGATGGCAAAGATAGCTAAAATAGTCCATATGCAGGTCAAGAACCCATATCCCACAGCAAGCTGTATTACTGTAAGACATCCCAGCAGAAAGATAGCAGCCAGTGATCTGGGCTGTGTAAAAGGAATGAGGTCAGGAATGGAAACATTTAAACATAGAGGAAGAGAACAGAACAAGAGAAGAAAGAGGAGTTCAAAATGGCTCCAGAGCCCCAGAGCAAGCTGAGGGAGAGCAGGCAGCTCTGTATCTGAGACCTTCCCAAAGTGGAGGGGGAAGGGGAAGTGGGAGGCAGCGGCAGGTTTTTATGTTGAAAGACATTATGAGGGGGGTGTTATTGTGATAGAGTGTGTGATTGAGTAATATATTTGTGTGTCAATGTGTGCATGTGTGTGTTAGAATGATTGAGTGCATTTGTGGGGGTGCACACTCCACCAAAAAGAATCACAGCTTAATCGTTTTGTAAATAGCCAAAGAACACAGGCCTGAATGCATATCGCATCTTGAGTGAAAAAGGTTTAGATATGCAGCTACAGAGAGGGCACTTGTACAGCAATCTGATGTAATATGTGCCAGAAAATACCCCAGTGCCTTTATGGACAAACACCTCGTCCCTTCTGGAGTGAGATGAAGGAGAAAATATGGTGGAGGGCACAGGGTAATCCATGACCTTGTTCTAAGTAGATTTCCTTGTCATGTAGGCTCCATGGGGGTGGGAAATCAGACAACAGGACAGAGAGCTGAGCAGAGAGGTGCTGTCTTCAGGCAAGCACAATGCTGCTTTAACAAAAGCACTTTAAATGGAGGGATCATATGGTCCGTTCTAAACCTTAAGTCAAAAATAAACCGGACTGCTCAAATCTGATTTACTGTGGCCGGTATAACTTTGTGGTAATGGGAATACATCCGTAACATGACAGTAATCCAGACGACACAATAACACGTTGTAATTGAAAGATCAAAAAGACAGAATGAAGAAACCCATTTGTCTGAGTTTGTAGTGTATCAAAGAGCAGAACATGTGCCCTAAACATCCTCTATGTACTGTACTACATTAAAGAGACTATTACATCAGAAAAAAACATGTATGACCTCTTGTCTTGTTTTCGTTTTAATCAACATTAGTCAGACCATTATGTGACAAAGGTGGTCGCATGAAACTAATAATTTACCTTTTTAGTTTTAAAATGCTGGCAAATACACGTTAATCACTATTGCACAGCCCCCCAGTGGGACCCCGCTATAAGGATGAGGCTCCAGTGAGTCCGTGATAAACAAATACCTTAACAATTGTTTTTTTTCCTTATCAAAATATGTTTTGTCGACAATAAACTTGTCCCTCCCTGTGTACCCACAAAAACACCCACACCGTGACGTCTTAATTTAGTGAGTTACAAAAGACACATTTCAGTCTGATGGCACATGTCCATCGTAGTGGACATGGCATAAATGGGATTGTTGCCCAAGTCATGGATTCTCTACTTACTTTCCAACTCCTTTTCATCCGTCAATAGTCTGCTTCTTTGTTTGTTTGACCTCTTCAAAGTCCATGCATGCTTCACAGCACCAGGGGATCAGGGATGAGCGAACACTGATGTTTTTTGCAGCTTTGCTGGCACCAACATAATTCTTTAGCCGCACAATTTAGATGATTGCAGACACGCAGAGTACATGATGTACTACTGACGACACCGCCATGCAGCATCCCCTCTGAAGTTAACATGAAAGCCTATTGTTGAAAGGACGAGGGTGGAATAAAGAAATGCAAAGCCTTCAGGAGTAAATGCAGCTGATTGATGGCRTTTGGAAGAGATCATCTGCATGTAAAAGCAAAGCACAAAGAATGTGACTGTTTACCAAGACCTACTACAATACCATATACCATGAAATAGCAAATTAGTCGTGAACTCATGGAAAAAACAGACCATTACTTTCTAAAGCCATATAAGCATATTAGATTGTGACATTTAGCGTCTGTTTGCAGARAAATTGAGAGTCAAACAAACTTCATTTGATTCAGGAGTTGGCCTTTTCTCTTTTAGCTGACAAGCCCATTGAAGAATAAAGGTCAAATAGAACGGACATTCCAGTATAAATTCAATCTTCACCTAGAAAACAGGAAGGGATAAATACTTACAGTATTTCAAATATGACCATCTATGACATCACATATCTGCGTAGGCCATTTMAGCTTACAGTATGTCAGTATGCCCATTTCAGGCTCTCCAATGATAAAGTATTGGAGCTGAGGAAGCAGCATGGGATAACATGCCACAAAGCCTTTAATCCAGATTAAATGTTCATTGAGAGTATGACTGTAGCTGACTTCTGAAGAGACCTCTAGCTAAGTCCACTTTAAAGGGCTACTTCAGGATTTTGGCAATGAAGCCCTTTATCTACTTCCCCAGAGTCAGATGAACTTGTGGATACCATTTTTATGTATCTGTGTTCAGTATGAAGGCTTGTGTAACTACCTCTAATTTCCTCAGTGCCAAAATCCAAAAGGGTCCATTTAATATTCAAGGCTTACAGCCAAGGAGCAAGGCTGTCTTTGACTCTCTGGACTATGCAGTGCAGTACCAATGCTACAAGAGAGTCTTTAGCAGCCAAAGAAGTTCTGGGTGACAAAACCATGTAATACAGCACATTGCCCCATGCATCACCAAAGTTGACACCAGCACAGCTCACAAACAGCTCACAAACTAGCACAGAAGGAGACAGGTTTGACAAAGACCACACAGTTAAAATGTGTCAGCTATTTTAAACTTAAAAGAACTAGAAACTTAGTTGTTTCCGCCATTTACGGGAGATGCTACCACCTTTCTTTTTTTGTGAAAACAACATTACACATTGCGAAACCATGGCAGGGAGTTACAACAGTTAACTTGAACACTGAATTTACTGCACTACCACCAGATGATGAAACTATCATTATCTGCTATATCTGATTAGCAACTTCCTTTTAAGATTTGACTCATTAAATATAGCTCTAATTACTATACTAGAGAACAACACATAAAATAGAACGTCCATGGATTCCCCCCATAGGAACACGTGCAATTCCTCTGTAGTATGTCCGTGAGAGACTCTTCAYAAGTGCCAGCTAATTATGAATAATAAAGCATCCATTTAAATAATTGCAATTTCAGTCCTGGGTGCGTCTTCACCAGTTAAGTGGGTCACATTTGATGGAATRCATTTAAATCCTCTGGTGTTAACTCCATACATCCACAGGATTGACTCATATGCATGTAACACAAGAACCTGTCAACAAATGTTAATACACCATTGGCAACTGATAGAGATTGAGATACAATGCTGTGATATGTCTGTTTGTTATTTTWGGCAAAAATGGTTCCACCTGGTGTATAGGGACCCTAATTTCCATATTGTGCAAAATCAGTATGTTAAAATACCATGAGATATCACTGTTGGCAATCAACTGCATTTCCTTTCCAACTTTCCTAATTGTGTATACTGATGTAACCGGTGTGAAATGGCTAGCTAGTTACCGATGCGCGCTAACAGCGTTTCAATCGGTGACGTCACTCGCTCTGAGACCTTGAAGTAGTTGTTTCCCTTGCTCCGCAAGGGCCACTGCTTTTGTGGAGTGATAGATAATGATGCTTTGTGGGAGGAAGTTGTTGATGTGTTCAGAGGGTCCCTGGTTCAAACCCAGGTTAGGGCGAGGAGAGGGACGGAAGCAACTATTTTACATTGATGCTGTTGACCCAGATCACTGCTTGCTGCGGGAAAAGGAGGAGGTCAAAGAGGGGTGAGTGCAACCGGTGTGAAATGGCTAGCTAGTTAGCGGTGTGCGCTAATAGYGTTTCAATTGGTGACGTCATTCACTCTGAGATCTTGAAGTAGTTGTTTCCCTTGCGCAGCAAGGGCCGCGGCTTTTGTGGAGTGATATGGTATTGCAATCCTCAATGTAATCTGTGTCATCTGGCTTTGTCAAGCAAAAGGTCAAAATGGTGGGAAGCATTAGTTGTTTATGTCACTCAGCAGAGAGAAAGAGAGGAAGACAGGAAGAGAGGAGGAGTCTCTATTATTAGAAAATGGAGAACAGGTAAAAATGTGCCCTGATGAAACACTTTTGGACACACCTACTCATTYCAGGGTTTTTCTTTATTTTGAAAATGTTCTTCATTGTAGAATAGTAGTGAAGACATCACATATGGAATCATGTAAAAAAAAGTGTTAAACAAATGATAATATATTCTATATTYTATATTCTTCAAAGTAGCCACCMTTTTACCTTGATGGCAGCTTTGCACACTCTTGGAATTATCTCAAACAGCTTCATGAGGTAGTCACCTGGAATGCATTTCAATTAACAGGTGTGCCTTGTTAAAGGTTATTTTGTGGAATTTCTTTCCTTCTTAATGTGTTTCAGCCAATCAGTTGTGTTGTGACAAGGTAGGGGTGGTATACAGAAGATAGCCTTATTTGGTAAATGACCAAGTCCATATTATGGCAAGAACAGCTCAAATATACAAAGAGAAACGACAGCCCATTAATACTTTAAGACATGAAGGTCAGTCAATGCAGAAAATGTCAAGAACTTTGAAAGTTTCCTCAAGTGCAGTTGCAAAAACCATCAATTGCTATGATGAAACTGGCTCTCATGAGGACCGCCACAGGAAAGGAAGACCCAGAGTTACCTCTGCTGCAGAGAGTAAGTTCATTAGAGTTAACTGCACCTCCGATTGCAGCCCAAATAAATGCTTCACAGAGTTCAAGTAACAGACACATCTCAACATCAACTGTTCAGAGGAGACTGCGTGAATCAGGCCTTCATGGTCGAATTGCTGCAAAGAAACCTACTAAAGGACACAAATAATAAGAAGAKACTTTCTTGGGCCCAGAAACATGAGCAATGGACATTAGACCAATGGAAATCTGTCCTTTGGTMTGATGAGTACAAATTTGAGATTTTTGGTTTCAACCGTCTTTGTGAGACGCAGAGTAGGTGAACGGATGATCTCCGCATGTGTGGTTCCCACTGTGAAGCATGGCGGAATAGGTGTGATGGTGTTGGGGTGCTTTGCTGGTGACACCGTCAGTGATTTACTTAGAATTTAAGACACACTTGACCAGCATGGCTACCACAGCATTCTGCAGCGATACGCCATCCCATCTGGTTTGCTCTTAGTGGGACATTTGTTTTTCAACAGGACAATGACCCAAAACACACCTCCAGGCTGTGTAAGGGCTGTTTGACCAAGAAGGAGAGTGATGGAGTGCTGCATGATATGACCTGGCTTCTACAATCACCCGATCTCAACCCAATTAAGATGGTTTGGGATGAGTTGGACCGCAGAGTGAAGGAAAAGCAGCCAACAAGTGCTCAGCATATGTGAGAAATCCTTCAAGGCTGTTGGAAAAGTATTCCTCATGAAGCTGGTTGAGAGAATGTCAAGAGTGTGAAAAGCTGTCATCAAGGCAAAGGGTGTTTACTTTGAAGAATGTAAAATATAAAACATATTTTGATTTGTTTAACACTTTTATTGGTTACTACATGACTCCATATATGTTATTTCATAGCTTTGATGTCTTCACTATTATTCTACAATGTAGAAAATAATTAAAAAATTAAGAAAAACCCTTGAATGAGTAGGTGTGTCCAAACTTTTGACTGGTACTGTACATGTGCTCTCAGGATGTCAGAGGTCAATAATGTAATATATACAAATACATTTTACTTATTACATGTTTTTACTTATTTTTATACAATCTTATGTTGTATATGGAAAATCTCTTGCTTTCTATTTAGACTGATGCATCAAAGAGTGCTGTAAGACTTCATAATGCATATAGAACCGTCAATGAGACATTGACATTGACAATTGACTATGCTGTCGGTGTACCATAATCACAGGCTCACTAAGCATTCATGTCTGATATGGGTTTGAGATTGATTGGTCGCATTATTTCGGGAAACTTAGATGGATAGGAAACTGAAAGCCATTGCTTTGTAATTGTACAGAAATGTCCATATCTAATAGTGTAATGACAAAAACCACTCTACTCCATCAAATTGCAATTCCAATGCAATCGCTGCAGCTAGTGCTAGTGTAACAGTATGTGCATGTTAATACAATGTTATTTCTACATTAACTACATTGCTGCTACACAGGTATATGAGCAACTTAACATGTAAAGTGACCATGACTTCATGGACATTAGCCATAGCTTTTATCAGAAGATTGCTTGTGAAACTTCTCATCGCTAGTATCTGACTGCTMGAGGAGGAACGTTCAAATGGCAGTGCCAAAGACAATAATCAATAAGGGTTTGTTATCTCTTGGCATGGGACATGCCAACTATGATTATGACCTTTCTCTGGTGGCCTGTCCACGTTGTATTAAGATATATAGTTAGCACCTTTAATGCCAAAAATATTGTAATTATTACCCCAACTTTTCTAATAAAATATTTTCTTTGATTATCGTACTTGACATTTTATGCAAGCTCTGTAATTCACTATGAACATGTTTTCGGTGTATGTTAGTTTAGCTTCCTGAAAGAATCACATTTTAAAGTGCAGCCTAATGTTCTTGGAAAAAATGTACCTATATTTTATACCATCTTATCTCATATATGGAAAACTTCTTGTATTCCATTTAGACTGATGCATCAAAGATAATTTCCGCTTGGTTGTAATAACTCCAAGTAATAAATAAGGAAATGGGTCAGTAGCGTTTCAGATGTACCATCAGGTCAATGTTCTTTTCATAAAACATGGTGACCTACTTCTGACAGAGCATTGCATTGTGGGTTGCAGGTGTAGAGGCCAATTTGAGGCAATGTTTTGTAATTCATTCTGTCTTGCCTCAAGCGGTTATTTTCCTCACCTCAATTCAATCAAAGAACCATATTTAATCTTTCTATTCCTGGGGAAACACCTGGCCAAAATACCACTGTTTCGTTCAGATTGCAGCATAATAAAATAATCACTGTTTATAAATGTGATCCAAAACAATGCAAAACATAAATATTCCAAAAGCAGAATAGATTATGAGTGTGCCAGAYGCCAAACCATTACTTAATAACTTGTTTTTTGAAAGGTTGACCTTTACATGAATGAAAGGCCCTAGGCAGATCTTAKTGATCTAAATACTTGACCTTTTCCCCCAATTCAGTTATTTGCCGTTTGTTCATTAAGATGACTAATTTGATGTTTGCTTGTACCTATTTGTTCAGCTTGAGACATTTTAGTGCAACTGACGTGTGGGGAAACATAAAGATACATTAATCATTTAAAAAAAGAAAAGCCTTCTAAAAATGCGATCAGTATTTCATCCTTCTGTTTTTAGTTCAGACCTGTGATCCATGGCCAGGTCACAAATGACTAAGTTTAAATGAGATTCGAAGATGTGGACCTGGGGTACCCTGCAAAAGGATAAGCGAGGTCAAGAGTAACATATTCAATGCGGCAAACCGTTTTCCGAGGTCTTTCCTCTTTTTCATTAGGCAGCAATGGCCCAATCTTTTTTTTAGAACCACTCACATACCAAGGGTTTCCATGGTCACCACATTCAGCACTACTGAAACACCCACTGTTACCATATCTTAGTTACCACATTCAACATGTGTCAACTACCTGAGTTTGCACTATTCACCAGGCCCACTGTCTGTCACACAAATACCCATGATTACCACAGCCACTGTACCATGGGTAGGGGGTCATGAAATTTTGTCAGCCGGGTTATTGTCATTCAAATGACTGCGAGTCTCATGGTAATTGATTGTTAATTAACATAATATATTCTTAAAAGTCTAAGCCATTGGGGGGTCGGGGCGGGGGGTTCTAAACTGACATATATCATTGTTTTAAGATGGTCACACTATGAATCATTTAGCTATTTGATTTAGAATTTTAGGACTCCTTTAGGTATGAAAAATACATTAAAAATGTACTACTGTAGCCAAGAGCAACGCATTGAATAACACATTCATAAAATTGAATGGCAAAAAATGTTWTATTGCAAAATATAAATCATAAGRAACAAGGTTTGAAATATTTGTCCTATCTCTAAGAGATATAAGAAAGCTCAGGATTTTTTTCGTTGTTGCTTTTTTACACATATTTAACCCCTTTTTTGGGTAGGCACAAAACGACCTTACTTTCAGACAAGTCCCATGAGCAAAATGGAGAACACCATTGTGTTCATGAGAATTTCACAGTGGGTTCACATGAATTTCCACAGTGGGTTCACATGAGTTTTTAGCTTACACTACAGAGGTTTATGTGAGAAGMCCGATTTTCAGGAAGTCTCATGGTCTGACRAACACCGCTCTAGCTCGTCCACCTTTCAYCGCAGATGCAGAAGTGCGACATCAGCGGCTATGGTTGCTTGAGATGCGTCCAATGCTCAAACTGATGAATTAGATGGGGATTATTTTATTATGTTACTTAGATTGATGCACCAGTGTGTCTATTGACTCTAGGGTATTGTAATATACACCACCACAGTAAATCCATTATTTATTTTTGGCAAGTCTAAAGAAACATTATGATATGAAGAAAATGTMTTTCAGAAGAACATAACATGCAGTAGGCTAACTCATATTATCTGGCTATGCGCCATGCCATATGCTATAGGCTAGTTCATTTAGCAGACAATATATGCTTATATTATATGATTTTATTGTAAGAGTGATATAGTTGAAGTTTTCCCATTGCGRAGCGACTGCTTCCTATGAAGTGGCTATGTTGAGCATAAAAGTGATCATTTGAAATATGTYCTATACACTAGATTTAGAGTTATTTGGCAACRTTATTCGTGGTAAAGGAACTCAAKTCCTTTTGTTCACCAGAATACCTTACAATCAAATGCCGAMCAMAGTGGTTCTTCCTTTAAGAGTTGCGTCGTACTGCAGCACACCTTGAAGGCTACCGCAGAATTCTATGGCACGTTATTTAAGTGTCAGCCATTGTTCCCATTAATGCCGGTTAGTGCTAGTTTGACCACCAGAGGGCATCTTTGAGAAGCATTTGACTGTTTTTAATATTGTAATATTAATATTATTATTCCAAGAAAAGCGAAAAACGTAACCTTGTACAACGTGACTGGTCGGGAGTAGGCTAATACTGTAAGTGACTGCGAGTGAAGAGCAAAATAATCCTAACTTCCTAATAATCCACACCCTAATTGTAGGCTAACCAACACCCAAAAGGGAGTTCATCGAGAAAAATAAATCTTGTTGATTTATCAAGACTAGTCCCCATGCTTGTCTCAGAGCAGTRTGAAACGGTGCTGAAATAGTTGACCACACGCGGGTAGGCTATTGCTTCAAATCCTATTATAACAATTGGATGACTCTGGGTATTCCAGTAAGCAACAATTTGTTGCCTCCATTACAATAAGCTGCCATGTCTTTAACATGAAACAATAACGCAGTGCACCATTATTTGCTCATTTCCTCATTATTCAGTTGAGGAATGAATCTTTAATAGATGACGGAGATACACATCGCCAAACGCTGCATAAGTGTGCTTTACATATGACTCTGACTATCAATGTGTAACCGTTTTAATCATTGCGGACTGTCGTCTACATTTGACATACTGTAGCTCATGAAATCCCATGGTAAAACAGAGTAGGGCTGTTCTAGATTCTCCTGGGACAAACACATGTACAGTATTTGTACAGTATGTATGGCTAATCATGTAGGAAAGAACATCAGAATGAGAGCCTTGGGGCAACTGACAAGGTGTCAGCCAGTGCAGAGAGTAAGGGAGAGAGAGAGAGAAAGAGAGAGGGAGAGAGTGAATAAACCTCAAGAGATGAATAAAACTCAACATATCGGCTACAGYGATTGAATTCAGGAATGCATTTTACTTTTTTTTATATCAGGAAAATATGGTGCTGTAGAGCAAAATAATCATAATATTCCCACACCCTAATTRTAGGCTAACCAACACCCAAACGGAGATTCAGTGAAAAWAAAAATCTTATTGATTCATCAAGACCAGTCCATGTGCTTGTCTCAGGGCAGCACAAAACTATGCTGAAGTAGTTGACCACACGCGGRTAGGCTATTGCTTCAAAGTAATAACAATTGGATGACTTCGGGAATTCCAGTAAGTCATTTGTTGCCTTCATTAGCCTACTTTATTCATTTTTTTGCTGTTATTCAGTGATATTTATTCCCATTGTAATTCGTTATGGWTCCATCCAGATCTGGTTTGAAAACAGTGCATTTGGTGGACTCGGTAAGAGTCTATTGTCCTGCTGATAACCCATCAAGGTTGGAAGGCTTCTTTTGTAAAATRCTGCTAGACTTGGGGATTATTGTCACGGACAGTGCTATTCGCAAACRCTATCATCAGATGCCTGTGTTATGCCGAATGCGAAAGCCCAGGAAAATGATCAGGTACAGTAGGCTACAGTACTGCACTGTAGGCCTAATAATGCTCAAAATAATGCTGGAATAAATCTACTGCTAGTCTTTACTGTCKGGCTGCACATGTTTACATTGTATTCCATTTCCAGCAAGGCTATTCAAGCGATTGACTCACTGATGGAGGAAGATGATGAGCGATCGACAAAGGCCATCTGGAGTCCCAAGCATCCCCTCAAACTCCATGTGTGGGGGGCAAGTTCTCGCCAGGGACCAGGCCCATATTTGATTTTTGATGGTAAGTTTAAATATTTACAAAGCAAAAAGTACATAAAATATTGTACCTTTTAGGTAGGATTATAGCAATATTTTGTTATGTTTAGGCCTATTTATATGTATAGTTCTAGTATTGTACCTAATGTTGGCTGTTAGGCTAAATTTATTTTTTTCTTCTCCAAATGCAGACAATGACCCTAAACCCACTGGGTTTGCATTGCAAATGAGGGCAAAAACTGGGTCAAGACGGCAGCAGAGTAAGTAGACCTTTATGTAGTAAAATATTATAATAATTAAAGATTTATTTTTATTTTTAAATACAACACTTTTAACAGCACAATACTSAACACTAGTGAGACTCATGTCGCCTACGGTAGGCCTACAGTATATCTACAACTATAATTTTCATCTCTACATGTAGGTCTCCTGATTTTAACCYGATCTAARTTGTTTGGGATCAAMTGAAAACATTAATCCGTAACTCTGCCAAGCCTGCAAGCAAAGATGAACTGGTGAAGGCCWTYAAGAYGTTTTGGCTWGAGAAATTGACGATACAACAATGCAACAAATACATTGATCATCTCAGCAAGTTTTTACCTGTKGTCGTGGAGCTGGGGGGAAGTGCAACTAAAATGTAGTTGAAATAAWCATCTGCATTTTGAAAGTTTTTTTACTCWTTATTTTATTAACGATAGSATRAAGATGTTGATGAACAGATACTGTACAGTTTACTSTATGCTTTATCCSAAATTYTGCGGTTGCCTGAGGTTTTGAATCAGAATGTAAAACTTTAGAGCCTTTAAGCATCGAATACATTGCAAGTTGGGGGGATTGTCACACCTACAGTAGCCGGGCTATGAAGAGTCTATTGTCCTGCTAATAGCCCCTCAAGGAAACATTGATGGGCTATTGCTCTCCAACTCATAACCTCAAACTGTGCCATTTTGTTTCTCTCCATCGCCCACACACACTTTAAACATTTGGATAATAAAGCATTTAAAACATATTGAAGATAGAAGCCGCCTCTTAATGAGTTTCGAGAGCCGATCTGTTATAGARMGATTATTATTATTATTAACCCTGCATGATAATTATATAAATGCCCCTTAGATATTATGTTAGAATCCTCCAATCCTGGAACCGTTGTTTGCAGAATTCACAGCCCGCAACGCTTGTGAAAAACAAAATGCCTCCATTTGTCCASCACTACTGTAAATAAAAACACGGAATATCTAAGGGGCTTTTGTATAATTATAATGCAGGGTTAATAATAATAATAATAATACCATTTAATAATCGTTGGTTAACAGATCGGCTTTTGGAACTCATTAAGACGTGGCTTYTATCTTCAATATAATCATTATTTAAGAAGGTTAAACCCATAGGTTTTAGGCCTGCAGTAGGTTATAATAMAAATAAAATTGCCTGTCAATTCATAAAGCATGCCCCATGGAATCGGTACATCGAAAATCTCGTCCCAACTATTTTGCTATCTTTATGGCACAGCTGGCAATTTTCTGGTACTTAAATGAAACTGGTATATATTTTTATATATCACAATTTTCTTTAACCAATTTTGGTCTATAATGCAGGGCCGACAGACAAGTTCCTTACTTTTTTTTTTTGTAACTGAAATTGCAACCAACTTTCTATGCCTTGTATAAAAATGACGATATTATGGAGATGATTTGTTTTCAAATAACCGAAAGTGAGCTATTGTAATCTGAATAAAGGTAAAAAGGCGAKTCTTGAACATGGGTTGAGACATTCTTACTAATTTGTAAATAAAGCCAGTTTGCTATTTAGAGAGAGAGAAACCAAAAGCCCACCGTGCYTATTTTTCAAAAATCGTCAGTCCACATGTCAAGAGAAATTACCCCATTGTATTAACCCAAGTTCTCTCTTAACTCCAGGACTACCGACAGTTTTTGTTATTGTTGCCTGATTCTGGACTGTAGTGCAAGAGGAGAGACTCAAACTGAAAACGGCTCCATTAATTGCCACAGTTTAGACTACTGTCACGCCCTGACCATAGAGAGCTGTTTATTCTCTATGTTGGTTGGGGCGTGACAGTGACTAGGGTGGGTTATCTAGGTGATTATTSATCTATATTGGCTTGGYATGGTTCCCAATCAGAGGCAGCTGTTTATCGTTGTCTCTGATTGGGGATCATATTTAGGCAGCCATTTCCCCATTGTGCTTTGTGGGATCTTGTCTAGGTATAGTTGCCTGCGAGCACTACATTGAGCTTCACGTTTCGTTTAATGCTTTATTGTTTTTTCTTTGAGTTTCTTTTCCTAATAAAGAGGATGGAAACATACCATGCTGCATCTTGGTCCACTCCTTATAACGATTGTGACAGAAGATCCCACCACAAATGGACCAAGCAGCGTGGCCAGGAGGAGCAGACATCCTGGACATGGGAGAATATCTTGGACGGTAAGGGATCCTGGACGTGGGAGGAGATCCTGGCYGGAAAGGATCGCCTTCCATGGGAGCAGACGGAGGCAGCGAGGGAACAACAACGACGACACCGGGGTTCGCGGCCACGACGGAAGCCCGAGAGGCAGCCTCAAAAAAGTTCTTGGGGGGGGCACACGGGGTGGTTGGCAAGAGCCAGGTTTTGAACCAGAGCCAACTCCCCGTACTCACCGTGGGGAGCGTGTGACCGGTCAGGCACTATGTTCTGTTAGGTGACCTAAACTGGGATATGCTTAACACCCCGGCAGTCCTACAATCCAAGCTTGATGCCCTCAATCTCACACAAACATCAAGGAACCCACCAGGTACAACCCTAAATCCGTAAACATGGGCACCCTAATAGACATTATCCTGACCAACCTGCCCTCCAAATACACCTCTGCTGTCTTCAATCAAGATCTCAGCGATCACTGCCTCATTGCCTGTATCCGCCACGGTCCGCGGTCAAACGACCACCCCTCATTACTGTCAAACGCTCCTAAAACACTTCTGCGAGCAGGCCTTTCTAATCGACCTGGCCCGGGTACCCTGGAAGGATATTGACCTCATCCCGTCAGTTGAGGATGCCTGGTCATTCTTTAAATGTTACTTCCTCACCATATTAGCAAGCATGCTCCGTTCAAAAAATGCAGAACCAGAACAGATATAGCCCTTGGTTCACTCCAGACCTGACTGCCCTCGACCAGCAAACAAAAACATCCTGTGGCGAACTGCAATAGCATCGAAGAGCCCCGCGATATGCAACTGTTCAGGGAAGTCAGGAACCAATACACGCAGTCAGTCAGGAAAGCAAAGGCCAGCTTTTTCAAGCAGAAATTCGCATCCTGTAGCTCTAACTCCAAAAAGTTCTGGATACTGTAAAGTCCATGGAGAACAAGAGCACTCCTCCAGCTGCCCACTGCACTGAGGCTAGGTAACACGGTCACCACCGATAAATCCGTGATAATCGAAGACTTCAACAAGCATTTCTCATGGCTGGCCATGCTTCCTCCTGGCGACTCCACCTTGGCCAACAGAGCCCCCGCCCCCGCGCTGTCTACTCGCCCAAACCCTCCCCAGCTTCTCCTTTACCCAAATCCAGATAGCAGATGTTCTGAAAGAGCTGGAAAACCTGGACCCATACAAATCAGCTGGGCTTGACAATCTGGACCCCCTATTTCTGAAACTGTCCGCCGCATTGTCGCACCCCCTATTACAAGCCTGTTCAACCTCTCCTTCGTATCATCTGAGATCCCCAAGGATTGGAAAGCTGCCGGGTCATCCCCTCTTCAAAGGGGAGACACCCTGGACCAAACTGTTACAGACCTATATCCATCCTGCCCTGCCTATCTAAGGTCTTCGAAAGCCAAGTCAACAAACAGATCACTGACCATCTCGAATCCCACCGTACCTTCTCCGCTGTGCAATCCGGTTTCCGAGCCGGTCACGGGTGCACCTCAGCCACGCTCAAGGTACTAAACGATATCATAACCGCCATCGATAAAAGACATTACTGTGCAGCCGTCTTCATCGACCTGGCCAAGGCTTTCGACTCTGTCAATCACATATTCTTATCGGCAGACTCAGTAGCCTCGGTTTTTCTAATGAGTGCCTTGCCTGGTTCACCAACTACTTTGCAGACAGAGTTCAGTGTGTCAAATCGGAGGGCATGTTGTCCGTCCTCTGGCAGTCTCTATGGGGTACCACAGGGTTCAATTCTCGGGCCGACTCTTTTCTCTGTATACATCAATGATGTTGCTCTTGCTGCGGGCGATTCCCTGATCCACCTCTACGCAGACGACACCATTCTATATACTTCCGGCCCTTCCTTGGACACTGTGCTATCTAACCTCCAAACGAGCTTCAATGCCATACAACACTCCTTCCGTGGCCTCCAACTGCTCTTAAACGCTAGTAAAACCAAATGCATGCTTTTCAACCGTTCGCTGCCTGCACCCGCACGCCCGACTAGCATCACCACCCTGGACGGTTCCGACCTAGAATATGTGGACATCTATAAGTACCTAGGTGTCTGGCTAGACTGCAAACTCTCCTTCCAGACTCATATCAAACATCTCCAATCCAAAATCAAATCAAGAATCGGCTTTCTATTCCGCAACAAAGCCTCCTTCACTCACGCCGCAAACTCCCTAGTAAAAACTGACTATCCTACCGATCCTCGACTTCGGCGATGTCATCTACAAAATAGCTTCAACACTCTACTCAGCAAACTGGATGCAGTTTATCACAGTGCCATTCGTTTTGTTACTAAAGCACCTTATACGACCCACCACTGCGCCCTGTATGCCCTAGTCGGCTGGCCCTAGACATGTCGTCGTCAAGACCCACTGGCTCCAGGTCACTACAAGGCTATGCTAGGTAAAGTGCGCCTTATCTCAGTTCACTGGTCACGATGGCTACACCCACCCGCAGCACGCGCTCCAGCAGGTGTATCTCACTGATCATCCCTAAAGCTAAAACTCATTTGGACGCCTTTCCTTCCAGTTCTCTGCTGCCTGCGACTGGAACGAATTGCAAAAATCTCTGAAGTTGGAGACTTTTATCTCCGTCAACACCTTTAAAATCTGCTATCCGAGCAGCTAACGATCGCTGCAGCTGTACATAGTCCATCTGTAAACTACCCACCCAATTTACCTACCTCACCCCCATACTGCTTTTATTTATTTACTTTTCTGCTTCTTTGCACACCAGTATCTCTTCTTGCACATGATCATCTGATGATTTATCACTCCAGTGTTAAATCTGCTAAATTGTAATTATTCGATTTATTGCCTACTCATGCCTTTTGCACACATTGTATATAGATTCTCTTTTTTTCTACCATGTTATTGACTTGTTTATTGTTTACTCCATGTGTAACTCTGTGTTGTCTGTTCAACTGCTATGCTTTATCTTGGCCAGGCGCAGTTGCAAATGAGACTTGTTCTCAACTAGCCTACCTGGTTAAATAAAGGTGAAATAAAAAAAATAAAAAAAATAAAAATAAAAAAAATGTTTTGCATCACGTTTCATTTAACTTCTACTTGGTCACAATCCGGATCCGGGAGCACCCTCATCAGTAAAAAAGCTGACTAGCATAGCCTAGCATAGCGCCACAAGTAAATACTAGCATCTAAATATCATGAAATCACAAGTCCAAGACCCCAGATGAAAGATACACATATTGTGATCCAGCCATCATTTCCGATTTTTAAAATGTTTTACAGGGAAAACACAATATGTATTTCTATTAGCTAACCACAATAGCAAAAGACCCAACCGCAAATTTTCACAATTTTTTTACTGCATAGGTAGCTATCACAAATTCGACCAAATAAAGATATAAATAGTCACTAACCAAGAAACAACTTCATCAGATGACAGTCTGATAACATATTTATTGTATAGCATATGTTTTGTTCGAAAAATTTGCATATTTCAGGTATAAATCATAGTTTTACATTGCAGTAGTCTCACCAAAGCAGCTAGAATAACTACAGAAACCAACGTGAAATACCTAAATACTTCTCATCATAAACATTTATGAAAATAACACGGTGTACAGCAAATGAAAGACAAACATCTTGTGAATCCAGCCAATATTTCAGATGTTTTAAGTGTTTTACAGCGAAAACACAATATAGCATTATAATTAGCTTACTACAATAGCCTACCACACAACGCATTCATTCAAGGCACGTTAGCGATAGCGAATAAACCAGCAAAAGATATAAATTTTTCACTAACCTTCTCAAACTTCATCAGATGACAGTCCTATAACATCATATTACACAATACATATATGGTTTGTTCGAATGTGCATATTTAGCGGTAAATTCGTGGTTGAACAATGTGAATACTAGCCAAACAGCACAAAATAATCCGGATATTTCTGACACTCACATCATCTAATCAAATAACTAATCATATACTTTACTAAAAAATACAGTTGGACAGCAAATGAAGATACACTGGTTCTTAATGCAACCGCTGTGTTAGATTTTTAAAAATAACCTTATTACGACATACAGCTTACGTTATAGCGAGACAGCGCCCGAAATCTGGGCGGAATATAGTCTAAACATTTTCGACAGAAATACGAAATAATATCATAAATGGTTCCTACTTTTGATGAGCTTCCATCAGAATCTTGTACAAGGTGTCCTTTTTCAGAATATCGTTGTTTTGGTTAGTAGAATGTCGATTTAGCTAAAAGATGGCCATGCGGCATGGAAGTGCCCAAATCACAATAACGCATAACAAAGGAAATACCGAAAATCGCAATATACTGATATAAACTGATATAAACTCGGTTTAAAATAACTACCTTATGATGTTTTTAACACATATATCAAAATAAATCAGAGCCGGATATATCTAACTTCTAAAACGAAAGCTTTTCTGAACGCAATGCAGAGGTCCCTCTTGCGTCAGGCCAAACGATGAAAAGACCAGACCTTCCGTTCAAGACGTCTTGTTCGGCCTCAGATCTAGCTAGACACCCCATTCCAACTCTCACTGCCTACTGACATCTAGTGGAAGGCGTATGCAGTGCATGTAGACCCATAGATTCCATGCAAATTAATAAACTGACCTGGAACAGAGCCCTCGATTTCAGATTTCTCACTTCCTGACAGGAAGTTTGCTGCAAAATGAGTTCTGTTTTACTCACAGATATAATTCAAACGGTTTTAGAAAACTAGAGAGTGTTTTCTATCCATAAGTAATAATAATATGCATATTGTACGAGCAAGAATTGAGTACGAGGCAGTTTAATTTGGGAACGATTTTTTACAAAGTGAAAACAGCGCCCCCCTATTGTTATGGCTGCAATCCCGGTAACGGGATGATATGACAACAGCCAGTGAAAGTGCAGAGCGCCAAATTCAAAACAACAGAATCTCATAATTAAAATTCATCAGACATACATGTTGTCTTATACCATTTTAAAGGTAATCTTGTTGTTAATCCTACAAAAGTGTCCGATTTCAAATATGCTTTTCAGCGAAAGCACGACAAACGATTATTGTTAGGTCACACCAAACCACAATAAGCACAGCCATTTTTCCAGCGAAAGATAAGCAGTCACAAAAAGCAGAAATATAGCTAAAATTAATCACTAACCGTTGATGATCTTTATCAGATGACACTCATAGGACTTCATGTTACACAATACATGCATGTTTTGTTTGATAAAGTTCATATTTATATAAACAAATCTGAGTTTACATTGGCGCGTTACATTCACTAGTTCCAAAAACATCCAGTGATAGTGCATAGCCACATCGTTTCAACAGAAATACTCATCATAAATGTAGATGATAATACAAGTTATACACATGGAATTATAGATAAACCTCTCCTTAATGCAACCGCTGTGTCAGATTTCAAAAAAACTTTACGGAAAAAGCAAACCATACAATAATCTGAGACGGAGCTCAGAACAAGAGTCAAATTAGCCGCCATGTTGGAGTCAACAGAAACCAGAAATGACATGATAAATTTTTCCTTACCTTTGATGATCTTCATCAGAATGCACTCCCAGGAATCCCAGGTCCACAATAAATGCTTGATTTGTTCGATAATGTCAATTTTTTATGTCCAATTAGCTACAATTCCAAAGTCACAAAGCGCGTTCACTAAAACATGATGAAATGTCCAAAAGTTACATAACAGTGAGGAGAAACATGTCAAACGATGTATTGAATCAATCTTTAGAATGTTGCTAACATACATCTTGAATAACGTTCCAACCGGAGAATTACATTGACTTCAAATGAGCAATGGAACGGAGCTGCCTCTCACGTGAACGCGCGTGGTGAATGCATGGTCACCTCATGGCAGTGGTTACTCATTCCTGTCTCCTTCGGCCCCCCTTCACACTAGAGTCATCAGACAAAGTTCTATTGACTGTTGACATCTAGTGGAAGCCGTAGGAAGTGAAAACTCATCCATATCTCGCTGTAATTTCAATGGGAGCTTGGTTGAAAATCTAGCAGCCCCAGAAAAAATCCAAACAGGAAGTGGAACTTCTCAGGTTTTTGCCTGCCATATGAGTTCTGTTATACTCACAGACATAATTCAAACAGTTCTAGAAACTCCAGAGTGTTTTCTATCCAATACTAATAATACTATGCATATATTAGCAACTATGACTGAGGAGCAGGCCGTTTACTCTGGTCACCTCTGTGCACCTTTCATCCAAGCTACTCAATACTGCCCCTGCAGCCATAAGAAGATAACACACTGCCGCCAAGGGGGGCCACTCTCGTTCTCTTTGACCGATTAAAACATTTAAGCATGTTAACCCTCGCAAGGCTGCCGACCCAGATTGCATCCCTAGACGCATCCTTRGAGCATGCGCAGACCTGCTGGCTGGAGTGTTTACGGACATATTTAGTCTCTTCCTATTCAAGTCTGCTGTCCTTACTTGTTTCAAGATGTCCACCATTGTTCCTGTACCCAAGAAAGCAATGGTAACTGAACTAAATGACTATCGCCCCATAGCAATCACTTCTGTCATCATGAAGTGCTTTGAGAGGCTAGTTAWGGATCATATCACCTCCACCTTACCCGACACCCTAGATCCACCTCAATCCACCTCAATGTAAAAATTCTGTTATTTGACTACAGCTCAGCCTTCAACACCATAGTACACTCCAACCTCATCATTAAGCTCAGGGCCCTGGGTCTGAACCCCACCCTGTGCAAATGGGTCCTTGACATCCTACAGGCCACCCCCAGGTGGTGAGGGTAGGTAATAACACCTCTACTACGCTGAACCTCAACACGGGGGCTCCACAAGGGTGCGTGCTCAGCCCCCTCCTTTACTACATTGTCACTACCAGGCCACACACGCCTCCAACTCAATCATCACGTTTGCAGATAACACAACAGTGGTAGGCCTGATTACCAATAATGATGAGACAGCCTACAGGGAGGAGTGGTTCCAGGAAAATAACCTCTCTCTAAATGTCAACAAAACAATGAAACTGATCGTGGACTTCAGAAGACAGCAGAGGGAGCACTCCCCAAGCTACATCGACGGGGCTGCAGTGGAGAYGGTGAAAAGCTTCAAGTTCCTTGATGTACACATCACTGACAATATGAAATGATCCACCCACGCAGACAGTGTTTTGAAGAAGGTGCAATAGTGCTTTGTCAACCTCAGGAGGCTGAAGAAATGTGGCTTGCCCCCCATGACCCTMACAAACCTTTACAGATGCACCATTGAGAGCATCCTGTCGGGCTGTATCAACGCCTGGCAGGGCAACTGCACCGTCCGCAACCACAGGGCTCTCCAGAGGGTGGTGCGGTCTGCCCAACGCAACCGGGGGCAYACTGCSTGCSCTCCAGGACATCTATAGCACCCGGTTTCACAGGAAGGCCAAGAAGATCATCAAGGACCTCAGCCACTCGAACCATGGCCTGTTCACCCTGCTATCATCTAGAAGGYGAGGTCAGTACAGGTGCAACGAAGCTGGGACGGATAGACTAAAAAACAGCTTCTATCTCAAGGCCATCAGACTGTTAAATAGCCATCACTCACCGGTCTCCATCCAGTATCCTACCCTGAACTTAGTCACTGTCACTAGCCGGCTACCACCCGGTTTCTCAACCCTGCACCTTAGAGGCTGCTGCCCTATGTACATAGACATGGAACACTGGTCACTTTTACCAATTTCATACTGTATTCTWGTCAATGCCATCCTATTCAACTTTTGCTGTACAAATACTATTCTATCCTAAGTACTCTTCAGATATACTACATATTCTATTCACATACTAGCCATAATGTCTGTGCATCATATCCTATCACATACATATGTATATATGCTATGATACTGTCTCATTATGTGAGTGGTGTTCTCTGCTATAATACTGTAGGTGTATGTTGGTCTTTGTGCTACACCAACCTCCAGATCTCTTTCTGTATGTTATCACTGTATCTCTGTAAATGTTGCTGTTTTAGACATAACCACAGGTAAACAGGGAACTGTCTTTTCAGGAAGTTGGTTGAGTCCAAATGTATGCCCAGGGAGCACAAGCTTGTTATCATTGCGTGCCAGGCTACAAACACGCATGTAATGATAGAGAATACCAATCTATGAACTCAATGAAAAGGACATCTTTATCTATTTYAAATCGTCTGCAAATGGCACGGCATTAAACACTAAATGGTGAAGACTTTCTACTTGACATTGAGGTGTGACAGTSAATTCAATAAATACTTTAGCAAAGAAAGTACATTTCCTAAAGAAATTGTCTGTGCTTGCTAGCTTACCATTGAAGGCTATGGAGAAATTAGCCGTTAATTGTATAATTTAAAACAGTTATATTTCTTATAGTATAAGTAGCATCCAAACATTTTGTTCAAGCCACCTGAAGTCTGTCTACCTGAAAAAGTTGTTTGAATGATGTTTTGATGTTGGTAGCTTTTATGGTTTTGGCGCTACAGGTGCCAGCAGAAGGGTAATACGAAGTATGTCAGATTTCTAAAGTTGTTCTTGCTTTTCAGAAAGCACACCTAATAAGTATGTTGTATTATTATTGTAAATTATTATATTATTATATCCACCACATGGGAACACAGACAAAAACAAGGAGACCCAGGCATATGCAGTAATTTTTTTAATGCAAAAACCCACAATTGGGTCTTGAACAATGTGTAGCTGTGCAGTGTTGTTTACAGTTTGGTGACAAGAGAAGAAGTAAACTAATGTGACAGGCTATGAATCAGGTTTCCACACAGTGTTTGTCCATCTGGAACAAAACCTTAATTAGTGGTTTAACATATAGTCATTAGCTTCAGATAAAACCCAACATCCGTTCTTGTCATAGAACACGGAAGATACAGACATCCCTAACCACGGACGGAAATTATCCCAAGACTATTACTTTTTAGAGTGGGTTAGTAAATGTACCAAACTAGCCAGGTTGCCAGTGAAATGTTGTCTTTTCAATTATTACACTGCACAGGTTTTGGACATAAATGTTACCCGGGCTAGTGTGAATTGATGTCTACTAACTGGCTGGCTAKTGCCCCAAATCCMTAATTGTTCCTATTCTTTCAAATATAGCTTGGTGTTGATGAATGAAGATGGTTATTTTATAACGGTTTGATATTTAATCAAGAACAGCCATGATTTAAGCTGGTTTGTTTTCTCAGAACTGGGTGTGCATGTGATTGCACAAGCCCATGTCCTTGGTTGGCCTGCATTTCACTTCCTATCAGTTTAACCTTACAGACATTTATTTGGGTAGATTTGGTTCAGTTTAGCTCTCATCTACAATGTCAGTTCTCTGCAGTATAATTATATTCTGCAAAGTAGAAAATGACTCAATAGTGGACTGTCTCTGGAAGTCAGCAATGAGCACAAACATAACCATTATTTTGTTGCCAAACTGTGACAGGAGATGTTCATCATATTAGTGTGTTCTTCCAWGTAGATTAGTAATGCATTAATCATGTTATCCGATGAAGCGGAACATGGTGGAGAGAGAGCCTACTGCCAACAACATGAACAAGACAACCAGGTTAATCGTAGGATGCTACTCTACCTTCTGCATTTTGTCAATGTATTCTATTTTTATGCAAAGCTTGGTTCTGTAACTTTAGTGCTGGCCTAAAACACTGACAATGGTGGCTACCTGCTGTATTTGTCTTTCCATGTGGCTATAGATGAAACTCMTTTTTGTCTTTACAATGTTTAATAATGTCCCACAACACGTCCACTAAAAGAGAAGCATTGGACTGTGAAATTAAAATTGTTATTTAGTAGTATTATTCAGGTGTTAACCATATTTACATCTTGCATATATCATGTTTACCATCCAACATGATTCCTTTCTAATCCAATTAACTAGTAAAGACAATAWCATTTACATGTCTATAATAACCAGCTGTTACAAAAATGTCTTCATGTCATTTTACCACTCAACCCTGATCCGAAAAGCTGTAACCACCTGCATCACGAGACTAAAAAGTTGCTGATTGAAAGAGCAGTATAAAAATGTAATTGCTTTAGGCACAAACCTTTCTCTTCATGGATTGAGGGGTTTTAGGGATTAAATGTGACCCCAACAATGTGCAGCCTGGATTGCAGTATCATATACACCTCCAAAGGATTAAGCACATGTTCATAATAGATGTTGCTGCATCAAATTGGCCTCAGGACCACAGATCAATTTAGGCCTCTTCAAATTACCCACCGAGGCTTTCGGGGGGGCTTATCTTTTTAAAATGTTTGAAAACCATTTCAATTTATTTTCATGTGTAAAAATATAGTACGAAATCAATTTCCTAACATACAAGTATATACTTTCAATTTTTATTAAGACATACAGTTAATTTATGGGAGAAATGGTAGAACAGCTATTCATTTAGGAGAGAATAATGCAAAAACATCAAGAACACTGATAGGAGAGAGAACCGATAAATCACTGTGAATTCTAATGTGCTGTTGTCAAACTGACATCTAAAATTCATTTTCAATATTTTTCTAGTGCGCCAAACACTCCATTCCCAATGTCTGGTGCATATTTAATGCAGTGTGAGTAACTAAAGACAAATCACTTGGTAGCACAACAACATTTTATGAATCAGTTTGATGAAATGAGATCGCTAGGAGCACTGAATACAGTACATCACATGTACCGAAAGAGAGACGGGCRGGTGTAGGGAAGTGAGAAAGAGAAGGAGAGAGAGGGGGAGTGGGAGAAAGAGAGAGCGAGAGAGAAAGAGAGAGAGAGAGCATTGCCTATGTCTCAGACAGGCTAACAGTTCCCCTTTTTGTCCGTGAGAGGCTCTTTTTGAGTTCCAGGATATGGACAGTGGTTTGTCATACTTGAGTGAAAGATACCTTAATAGAAAGAAAAAAAAGAAAAAAAAGTGAAAGTCAGTAAAAGTGAGCCCCAGACCCAGTAAAATACTACTTGAGTTAAAATCTAAAAGTATCTGGTTTTAAATATACTTACGTACAATGGTGGAAAAATAACTCAATTATCATGCTTGAGTAAAAGTAAATGGCCTACATAAATAACAGTAAATGCAAACCAGACGGCATGATGTTCTTATTTTTTTACAGACAGCCATGGGCACACTCCAACATAATTTACAAACGCAGTATTTGTATTTAGTGAGCCCGCAAGATCAGAGGCAGCAGGGATGGCAATGCGTTATATTGATAGTTGTGTGAATTGGACCATATTGCTGTACTGCCTGAGCATTCAAAATGTAACGACTACTTTTGGGTGTCAGGGAAAATGTATAGAGTAAAAAGTACATATTTTCTTTAGGAATGTAGTGGAATAAAAGTGGAAGTTGTACAAAATATAAATAGCAAAATAAAGTACAGATAGCCAAAAAATTACTTAAGTAGTAGCTTTTTTACTTAGTTACTTTATACCACTGGCTATGGATCTATGTTAACACTACACCCAGTGACATAAAACGTTATGACACGGTTATAACCATGTCATTACATGCCATAACAGCTGACATAACTTGTCATAACCTGTCATTAAATGGTCATAACACTGTCATAACCCATGCATTTACTTACTTACAGTAACAGTCAAAAGACTGGACACACCTACTCATTCCAGGGTTTTTCTTTATTTGTACTATTTTCTAGTATGTATGAAGTATGAAATAACACATATTAAATCATGGGGTAACCAAAAAACTGTTAAACAAATGTGAGATTCTTCAAAGTAGCCACCGTTTGCCTTGATCACAGCTTTGCACACTCTTGGCATTCCCTCAACCGGCTTCACMTGGAATGCTTCTCCAACAATCTTAAAGGAGTTCCCACATATGCTGAGAACTTGTTGGCTGCTTTTCCGCTCTGCGGTCCAACTCATCCCAAATAATCTCAATTGGGTTGAGGTTGGGTGATTGTGGAGGCCAGGTCATCTGATGCAGCACTCCATCACTCTCCTTCTTGGTCAAATAGCCCTTACACAGCCTGCAGGTGTGTTGAGTCATTGTCCTGTTGAAAAACAAATAAGTGCACACCAGATGGGATGGTGTATCGCTGCAGAATGCTGTTGTAGCCATGCTAGTTAAGTGTGATTTGAATTCTAAATAAATCACAGACAGTGTCACCAGGAAAGCACCCCCACACCATCACAGCTCCTCCTCCATGCTTCACGGTGGGAACCACACATGCGGAGATCATTCGTTCACCTACTCTGCGTCTAACAAAGACATGGGGGTCGACACCAAAAATCTCAAATTTGGACTCATCAGACCAAAGGACAGATTTCCACATGCATAATATCCATTGCTCATGTTTCTTGGCCCAAGRAAGTCTCTTCTTATTATTGGTGTCCTTTARCAGTGGTWWCTTTGCAGCATTTCGACTATGAAGGCCTGATTCACGCAGTCTCTGAACAGTTGATGTTGAGATGTGTCTGTTACTTGAACTCTGTAAAGCATTTATTTGGGCTGCAATTTCTGAGGCTGGTAACTCTAATGAACGTATCCTCCGCAGCAGAGGTAACTCTACAACTTCCTTTCTTGTGGCGGTCCTCATGAGAGCCAGTTTCATCATAGCGCTTGATGGTTTTTGCGACCGCAATTTCAAGAAAATGTCAAAGTTATTGACATTACCGATAGGTTAACATTTACCCATGGGTTAACATTGACTGACCTTCATGTCTTAAAGTAATGATAGACTGTAATTTTCTCTTTGCCTATTTAAACTGTTCTTGCCATAATATGGACATGGTCTTCTACCATATAGGGCTATCGTCTGTATACCACCCCTACCTTGTCATAACACAACTGATTGGCTCAAATGGGTTAAGATGGAAAGAAATTCCACAAATTAACTTTTAACAAAGCACACCTGTTCATTGAGGTGACTACCTCATGAAGCTGGTTGAGAGAATTCCAAGTGTGTGCAAAGCTGTCATCAAGGCAAAGGGTGGCTATTTTGAAGAATCTGAAATATAATATATATTTTGATTTGTTTAACACTTTTTTTGTTACTTCATGATTCCATATCTGTTATTTCATAGTTTTGATGTCTTCATTATTATTCTACAATGTAGAAAATAGTAAAACCAAGAAAAACCCTGTGTCACGGATCTCCTCTTCGTCTGAGGAGGAGTAGGAAGAATCGGACCAATGTGCAGCGTGGTAAGTGTTCGTCATTTATTTAAAATGCACTGAACACTAAAATACAAAATAAACAAATAAAGAACAACCGAAACAGTTCCGTCTGGTAACTAATACAAAGACAGAAAACAACTACCCACAAATCATAGTAGGAAAACAGGCTACCTAAGTATGGTTCTCAATCAGAGACAACGATAGACAGCTGCCTCTTATTGSGAACCATACCAGGCCAAAACATAGAAATACAAAACCTAGACATACAAACATAGAATGMCCACCCACATCACACCCTGACCAAACAAAAAATAGAAACATACAAAGCAATCTACGGTCAGGGCGTGACAAGTATTTTACACCAWKTTAAAGATACACTTGTTGTAAATCCAGCCAAAGTGTCCGATTTGAAAACGGTTTTAAGACGAAAGCACACCAAACGATTATGTTAGGTATGAGCCAAGTCACAGAAAAAGACAGCCATTTTTCCRGCCAAAGAGAGCAGTAACAAAAAGCAGAAATAGAGATCAAATGAATCACTAACCTTTGATGATCTTCATCAGATGACACTCATAGGACTTCATTGTCACGTTCCTGACCTATTTTTATGTTATTTTGATTATGTTTAGTTGGTCAGGGCGTGAGTTGGGGTGGGCATTGTATGTTGTGTGTGTTTTGTTTAGTCTATGGGTGTTGTATTGTGTATGGGATAGATAATTGTGAGGTTGTCTAGTTATGTCTATGGCTGCCTAGATTGGGTCTCAATCAGAGACAGCTGTCATTCATTTGTCTCTAATTGAGAGCCATACCAGGCAACCCTTTAACCCAACATAGAAACACAACACATAGAAATGCCCACCCCGCTCACGCCCTGACCAATAAACACATACAAAACAAGAGAAAACAGGTCAGGAATGTGACATTCATGTTACACAATA
>NC_036848.1:6622200-6627835 GCF_002910315.2 Salvelinus sp. IW2-2015
TCAAACATACAAAGCCAACTTCTCTCACACCACGGGTACAGGCGTGACAACTGACAAGGTATTTACACCATGTTTAAAATACACTGTTGTAAATCCCAGCCAAAAGTGTCCAATTGAAACGGTTTTTAAGACGAAAAGACACCAAACGATTATGTTAGCGTATGCAGCCAAGAGCTCACAGAAAAAGACAGCCATTTTCCGGCCAAAGAGAGCAACAGATAAACAAAAAAGCCAGAAAAGAGATCAAATAATCACTAACCTCTTGATGATCTTCATCAATGAGCACTCATTATCGGCTGTCAATGTTTTCGTGTTCTCCTCCTAGACCGAGGAGGAGCATGATCGACCAAGATGCGAAGTATGTAGTAGGTATTCATGTTTAATGAAACAAACAAAACAAACACTACAAAACAAATACGAAACATCTCTACAAACGCTAGACTAAACCTGAAAAAACAGTCCTGCTCTGGCCCAAAACCACTGGAACACAGAAAACAAACACCCACAAAAACCACCAGTGTGAAAAACCCTTGGCTGCGCTAGTATGACTCGTCAATTCAGGGGAACGGACAACGATACACACCTGTCTCTGATTGAGGAATCAATACCAGGCACCAAAAAACACCAAAACCCAAAACATTAGAAAAAAACCAAAACCTAGACCAACCCACCCAAACTCAACGCCCCTGTACCCAACTAAAACAAAACAAACATCAACCAAAGAAAACAGGTTCCGAGGAACTTCTTAGACAGAACCCCCCCCCTTAAGGTGCGAACTCCCGGCGGCACCAGCCACAAAGTCTAGGAGGCGAAATCATGTGGGCGTCTGTCCACGCCGAGGATCCGCATGACAGCCATCGAGGACACTGGTGGCAGGACTCTAGGCCCGGCTGCGTCGTCGCGTCCCCCACCCCACCATATGTCAACCCCCGCTCCGCTGCGCCTCCTCCCAATATTCACCCTCCATGTCAATCCCGGTATTCCAAAAGCAGTGGAATGTTTTAGTAACAGACTGGGAGGTAAAGAGAACGAGGTGTAGCAGGTAGCAAGTTGGATCTGAGGGGCAGCCCACCAGATAAGGGCAAGGCACCAGGAATAAGACCAGCACCAGATAAGGGGGAGCACCGAGATAAGGGGCAGTCACCAGTATAAAGGCAGCTCCCGGATCTTAAGTGGACCCAGAGCTCCGGGACTGAGCGAGCTGCAGGCTCGCGGGACTGAGTGCAGCTCATGACTGTAGGGCCAGCTCGATGACCGATGAAGTTAGGGCAGGGCTCATGACGGAGGAGCTTCAGATGGAGGAACTCATGACGGAGCGGCAAAGCTTCATGGCTGCAGGCCAGGCTCATGGCTGGGAAGGGCAGCTTCGACTGTCAGAGGCCAGCTCATGGCTGGATGGGCAGCTCTGGCTGGAGGCAGCTCATGCGCTGAGGGGCACCACTGCAGGACTGTGAGGGCAGCTCATGACTGCCGTAAGGAGGGCAGCTCATGACGGAGGCAGCTCATGGACATGGAGGGGAGCCATGACTGAAGGGCAGCTCAGACTGAAGGGCAGCTGTCTGGCCCAGCTCCCTGGACCTGGCTGGCGGGATCTGAGCCGCTCGATGGGCTGGGCGGATCGGGCAGCTCGCTGCACTGGCTGGCGATCCGCCAGCCTCCTGACTGGCTGGCTGTCTGCTGGCCAGCTCCTGACTGGCTGGCCGTCTTCTGGACAGCTCCCACTGAGGGCGGCGGCGGTCTCTTGGCAGCCTCCTGACGACCACGGACGGCTCTTAGCCAGCTCCTCTGACCGGCTCCGGACGGCTTAATGGCTCGGACAGACGGAGCGGCTCTGAAGGGCTCGTGGCCAGACCGATGGCTCAGATGGCGCTGCGGCAGCACAGGATGGCCTCGATGTGCTGGGCAGACGAGGGCTCAGAGACGCTGGGGCAGACGATGCTCAGACGGGTGGCAGCACGGAGGCTCAGGATGGTGCTGGCAGGCACAAGTTCAGACGGCGCTGGCAGGGCAGACAGTGCAGGCACCTTCAGACGCGTGAACAGACGAGCATGCAGGGCGGCTTGAGCAGACACGCGCCGACTTCTGGACCTGCTGAGCGGGCGCACAGTAGGCTCGCTTGCGTCGTGGGAGGTGTAGAGCGTGGCGCACGAAGTGAGGGGCCTATCATACTGGAGGCACTGGCGCTGGAGACACGCACCATAGGAGAGTGCGTGGTGGAGGGAGGAACAGGCTCCTGGAAAAACCCCACTGGGAAAACCTGTGCGTGGACAGTAGGCAACTGGTCTCGGGTACTGAGCTGGGGTGGACGGTGGCGCCGGATAAACTGTATCCGGACCGTGAAGGAGGACACGGCGCTTTAGAGCACCAAGCCTTCCCCAAACTTACCAGGTAAAGGTTCCCCGTAGCCCGCCAGTCGGCCGAGGTGCGATAACCCGCACTGGGCTATGCAGGCCGAATACCGGGACACACCGAAGGCTGGTGCCCATGCACGCCGGCCCGAGGGGACTACTGTGAGGGCCAGATACGTTTGGCCCGGCGCTTCATGACATCCGGCCTCGATGCCCCCAAACCTAGCCCTCCAGTGCAGAGGCAAGGGGTGGAATAGCCCCCCAACTGGCTAAGGCACGCGTTACTGGGACAACCTGCGCTTACCGCATTTAACACTGGGTCTGACCAGTATCGGGACACCCTCCAGCTTCCACGTAAGCCCTGGGGAGTGGCTCAGGTAACCAACCCGGCTTCGCCACCACTCCCCATTGAGCCTCCCCCCAAGAAATTTTTGGTGTGAGCCTCCTCGCGCTCCAGCGTGCCGCTCTGCCTCCTATGCTTTAACCTTCATACCAACCTCCTCTCCGCCTGTACGCCCTGCCTCCGTCCGCACTTTCTTCACGTGGCGGCGATCACTCCACTGGCCTTCCCCAGGGGTCCTTGTCCGGCCTGTCTTGGATCTGCCAAGGTCACAATTCTCTTTCCATTGCTGCTGTTACGCTGCCTTCCTTCTCCAGCTCCGCTTGATCCTGTTTGGTGGGCTTTCTGTTAAGGTTGTCGTAGTCGTTTCCTCCTCCTAGAACCGAGGAGAGACATGGATCGGAGCACAAGATGCGGAGTAAGGTAGAGTATTCTCATGTTTTAATGACAAAACAAACATACAAATACGAAACTCTACAAACCGGGTACTAACTGGCCTGAAACTCCCGTGTGCCCAAACACTGACACAGCGAAACAAAACACACGTCACAAAACACCAGTGAAACCCTGGCTGCCCTAGTATGCTTCAATCAGAACTCAACGATTACATCTGTCTCTGATTGAGAACATACCAGGCAACCAACCCAACATAGAAACACAACAAAGACAAACCTGACCAACCCCCCGCTCACGCCCTGACCAAAAAACAATACAAAACAAAGGAAAACAGTCAGGAAGTGAATCATGACTTCATGCTTACACAATACATGTATGTTTTGTTCGTAAAGTCATATTATATCCAAAAATCTGAGTTTAGGCGGACGCTACTGTCTCACTGCAAAGAGCCTGAGAAAATGCAGAGCGCCAAATTCAAATTAATTACTATGAAAATTACTATAAAATCAAACGTTCATTAAATCACACATGAAAGATACCAAATAAATGCTACACTGGTTGTGAATCCAGCCAACATGTCAGAATTCAAATAGGCTTTTCGGCAAAAGCATACGATGCTATTATCTGAGATAGCACCATTGTAAACAAAGAGAGATAAGCATATTTCAACCCTGCAGGCGCGACACAAAACGCAGAAATAAAAATATAATTCATGCCTTACCTTGACGAGCTTCTGTGTGTACTCCAAATGTCCATAAACATCCACAATGGTCCCTTTGCTCATTAATTCCGTCAATATATCTCCAAAATGTCCATTTATTTGGCGCGTTTGATCCAGAAAAACACCGCTTCCAAATTGCTCAAACGTACTACAAAAAATCTCAAAGTACACTGTAAACTTTGCCAAGAAATTTCAAACTACTTTTGTAATACAACTTAGTCTTTTTTTAGTTAATAATCGATAAATTGAAGATGGGATGATATGTGTTCAATACAGGATTAAAACCAACTAAAGCCAGCTTCTGCTCACCGCTTCTATCTAACAGGACACCTCGAGTGACTCGACTTCAAGATGGCCGTACTTCTTCATTACACAAAGAATAACCTCAACCAATTCTCAAGACTGTTGCATCCAGTGGAAGCCGTAGGAACTGCAAGCAGGTCGCTTAGAAATCTGGTTTCCCAATGAAACCTAATTGAAAAGAGAGTGACCTCAAAAAAAACATCTGAATGGTTTGTCCTCGGTGTTTCGCCTGCTAAATAAGTTCTGTTATACTCACAGACATGATTCAAACCGTTTTAGAAACTTCAGAGTGTTTTCCATCCAAATCTACTAACAATATGCATATCTTATCTTCTGGGGATGAGTAGCTGGCAGTTGAATTTGGGTATGCTTTTCATCCAAACGTGAAAATGCTGCCCCCTACCCTAGAGAAGTTTAACAACTGTTCCACAGATGCATCTTCATTAATTGTTTATGATTCATTGAGCAAGCATGGGAAACTGTGTTTAAACCCTTTACAATGACGATCTGGGAAATTATTTGGACTTTCACAAATTATCTTTGAAAGCCAGGGTCCAGAAAAAGGGACATTTCTTTTTTTGCTGAGTTTATAAGCCAGATAGGCCTATCACGTAAAWGCCCTTATTCCCTGTTCCTGAAATATGCTCCTGCATTCATCCCAGTCATCAGGAACAGAGCATTGCGGTGGGTGCATGGCTGACATCAATGTGTGCACAATTTAAAAAAAATGTAATATGGTACATTCCTAAAAATGTTGTAAAACATGTCATCAGACCAGAACAGCTGACATAACTTGTCATAACTGTTGACACGTAGGGTAAKATGTAATGGAATGTTTTGCCTTGTGTGGTAGGTTTTGTGAGGTTTTACACTGAATACAGAATACATTATAGGTGTAATAACCAGCTATAAACTAACGCAATATAAAGTAGGTCACAACAGGTGTAAATATATGTGCCATGAGTGTTATGACCATATTATAAAAGGTTATGACAAGTTATGTCAGCTGGTATGACATATTATGACATAGTTGTGACTGTGTTATAACATGTTATGACGCTGTTTGTCAAGTAAAGTTTTACCGGATCTGTTTTTCCAGGCTTTACAGGTAAAGCTGGCCACACAGTACAGATGTAGGATCTTAATTTGAGCCAGTTTGCTACAAAAAATCATGCACCAACAGGAAATGTGAATTCATATTTGAATTATATTTAATGGACGTTGTTTTTTAATAGGGGTTGCTATATTTTTTGTTTCGTTCGTCAAGTCTGATATTTTAAAGTGGAAATACAAACTTTATAAGTMTTTTTAATCCTTGAATACACTACAAGTTTGCATATCCTGCTTTGCAGGAAAATTCTCAGCAACAAAGGGATGAATGACCGCAATGGGCTGACCCCAACTTGGCCAAAATGTCAATGAGGCTGCCAGCCACCTCCCGCTTTTGCCAATACTGCGTCACCGCAACAAATACAATTGTGGGTGCTAGTGCACATATATATATACTCACACACACGCACGCACGCA
>NC_036848.1:6631120-6634849 GCF_002910315.2 Salvelinus sp. IW2-2015
CTGCACGTACACAACACACACACACACACACACACACACACACACACACACACACACACACACACACACACACACACACACACACACACACACACACACACACACACACACACACACACACACACACACTAGTAACCACATACACACACACAAGTAACCCTAAACACACACACACACACAAGTACCATAAACACACAAACAGAAGTAGCTGCATGTGTACTTTTATTGTTTGACAGATCAGACAACCTTTTGTTGTTTGACCTCAGACACACGAAGTGAATACATTTGACTTTTGATGAGTTCACTCTGCTAGCAGGGAATTTTTGTAGTTGTATTTATTTATTTGCACGCAATAAAAATACAAAACAACATAGTTTAAAAGACGAATGAAAAGAGAAGCAAACAACCCCCAGAGGTATTTAAGGCCTCCCCCTTTCAAAAGTGAATTAAACAGCCTGAAGGTGTGAATCTTGGTTTGACGTCTCTAGCTTGAACGGTTCAACAGTTATTATTACTGCTGGTAAGTCTTTATGGTCATTTCAATTGTTATAGTTTATAGAAGTTAGAAAATGTTATAGTTGTGTCAATGTTTGAGGCTAAAAAGGGTTCAAGAACAGCCTAAGAATCAAATTTCCAAATGGTGTTTGTCCATCTAGAACAAAAACTTACATTGGCCGTTTTACATTCACTACCGGTCATACGTTTTAGAACACCTACTCATTCAAGGGTTTTTATTTATTTAGACTATTTTCTACATTGTAGAATAATAGTAAAATTAAGAATACCTTGAATGAGTAGGTGTGTATTAAACGTTTGACAGGTAGTGTATAGTTATTAGCTTCAGATAAAACCCAACATCCGCTCTTGTCATAGATCATTGCAGATCATGACATCCCTAACCAGGGATGGAATTAAACACACACAAGTAACCATAAACACACAAACACAAGTAGCTGCATGTGTACTTTTATTGTTTGACAGATCAGACACACCTTTTGTTGTTTGACCCATCAGACACACGAAGTGAATACATTTGACTTTTGATGAGTTCACTCTGCTAGCAGGGAATTTTTGTAGTTGTATTTATTTATTTGCACGCAATAAAAATACAAAACAACATAGTTTAAAAGACGAATGAAAAGAGAAGCAAACAACCCCCAGAGGTATTTAAGGYCCCTCCCCCTTTCAAAAGTGAATTAAACAGCCTGAAGGTGTGAATSTTGGTTTGACGTCTCTAGCTTGAACGGTTCAACAGTTATTATTACTGCTGGTAAGTCTTTATGGTCATTTCAATTGTTATAGTTTATAGRAGTTAGAAAATGTTATAGTTGTGTCAATGTTTGAGGCTAAAAGGGTTCAAGAACAGCCTAAGAAGCCAGTGAAATGTTGTCTTTTCAAACATTGCATGGCACAGATTTTGGACCTGAATGTTACCCGGCTAGTATGATTTCTGTCTACTACCGGCTGGCTAGTGCTAATTGTTCCTATTCTTTCAACTATAGCTTGATGTATAGATGAATGAAAATGGTTATTTTATAACAGTTTGATATTTAATCAAGAACAGCCATGATTTAAACTGGTTTGTTTTCTCAGAACTGGGTGTGCATGTAATTGCACAAGCCAATGTCTTGGTTGGCCTGCATTTCACTTCCTATCAGTTTAACCCCTCGGGCCTTYATTTGGGTAGATGAAGCGGAATATGGTGGAGAGAGAGGCTACTCCCAACAGCAGGAACAAGACAGCCAGTTCATTTTAGGATGTTACCTTACTTTCTGCTTCATCATAGTAGTTATTTAAGCAATAAGGCATTGCTTTTATAAAACGGTTGTTAACATAAAAACAAGATAAATTACATGTTTTMATTAGAAACTATTTTAGATGAGTAAATTTGTTTTATTTCATCCTTCCACCAGCAAATACAGTCGGGGCACAATCCAGTAGTTTTTTTTAGGTTTTGAAGTTGCTAGACAAACAGGCTGGTCGTTCATTATTTTCAGATGTTTTTATCCAGTCGCTCACTCTATTCATTCCAACTTGCTTTGCTAAACAAATCATTGGCATGTAGCTAGCTAGCTAGCAGAGGTGCAATGATGCCGAGAGACAAGAACAGAAACACACTAACACACGTCATTTTTTTGTTGTATTGTTTGTATATCATTGTATTTTAAATTTGCRTGTCTGTCCTTGTCTATCAGTGTTTCAGGGCTTTGTTACTTGTCAAGTTTCATGTTTTTTGTTGACCCTGGGAAAAGTAACTGTTACTTCTAGGCAAATGGGGATCCAAATAAACAAATAAAGRACTTCAGCAAATAATTATTTGATAAATAGTATATAATTAGGCAAAAAACAGATAATTGTCAAGTAAAAATGATAATTATTGAGCATAGCTAGGATAACTTTAATTCTCCCTAACTGGCCAGCTAGCCAACTAAAGGTAAGCTAACACACAATCACATCAACTATGTACATTTAAGTTCATATGCATGGCACGGTGGAGAACCCCGTAAAAAAGCATGGGGAAATAATGTCTAGACTCTTTTTTCTGGAGGAGATGAAGTTTATGAATGCCTGGCATTGATACTTGAAATGGAATTATGGCATTATGGCAWAATGGCATTTTGCTGGATTTATCGTGAATAACTCCCTGCTATCAACCAATCAGCATCCAGGATTCAAACAAGCCGTTTCATGTTTGACAAATCAGACACACAATGAAGTCAATACATTTGACTTTTGATAATTTCATGCAGAGCATTTTATTTTTTRTTTTTTTTTGCACACAAGAAAAGTACAAAACAATATTATGAGAGTACAAACGARAAGCGGCTGTACATGAGAGGTAAAGGTAACACTTTACTGTAGGTGTCCTTATTAACGCATTCATAAAGACTTTATAACAACTATATAAACTGGGTGGTTGAGCCCTGAAAGCTGATTGGCTGTTCTAATTACATTGGTAACCAGTTTATAATAGCAATAAGGTACCTCAAGGGTTTGTGGTATATTGCCAATATACCACTGCTAAGGGCTGTGYCMAGGCCCACTGCGTTGCATCATTCTTAAGAACAGCCCTTAGCCGGGGTATGTTGGCATACCACACCTCCTCGGGCCTTATTGCTTAATTATAGCATTTGTCATAAATTGTCATAAGTAGTTTAAATAGTTATGAGTAATGGCATAACTCGTTATAATTGTAGATGACTGTTCATCCTGTTGTCATATGCTCTAATGTCAATTTTTTATAACAACTGCGATTACACAGTCTGCATAACAACTTATGTCATATGTTATTACATGCTACATGAGTGTCTACATACCAGATGTTACATTGAATGGAATCATAACCATTTCATATGTCATTATAGCGTGTGCACAGACACTAAGTAAAGTGACATTAATTTGAGGTATTATGAAMCAGTYATGAATGTGCTTAATACCACAAGATGAGTTGAGAATATCACAAAACCATTCAAGATCTCCAAGAAATATGGGCAAATGGGATCACAGATGTATTTGAGATACATGTTTTTTGACAACGAACGGAACCAACTGCTCTGGRGCACAACAAGATTTGTGAMAGCTGTGAAAAAAGGAAGTTATGCAGGCTGCAGTAACAATAACATAAATGGGTAGTTAGTGTTACTTTCCCTAAAAATGACCAAAAATATGGATGATCTACAGAAAGGGAGCTAACAATTGAACCACTGACAACCAAAATAAAACCGATGG
>NC_036848.1:6634874-6646292 GCF_002910315.2 Salvelinus sp. IW2-2015
TGTTTAAATGGGTTCGAAAGGCATCCATGGGGTGCCTACTGAGTGTGGGACAGCAAACTCATATAGGGTCATAAACCTCTTAAGCTAGGGGGCAGAATGTTTTTATGTTTGAGAAGGAAATAAGTCATTATTAAGCTGGCCTATTTCTCAGGCCAGACTTGCTATGAATATGCATACATTGACAGAGTAGGATAGAAAACAACTCTTAAAGTTTCCAGAAACTGTCAAAATATTTAGTCTGTGAGTTATAACAGAACTGATTTGGCGGCTGAAAAACCTGAGAAATCAAGATCAGAAGTGAGAATCTATTTTTTAAAAATCCCCTGTTCCATTGCCTGGCTCATCCTCCATTTAAAGGATATGCACCAATTCCCCTTTTACCTGTGGTTGAACATTCTTAGCCATAGTTTTCAAGCTTTTATTGAGAAAATGAGCGAGATTTATTCAAAACGCGTCAGTGGATTACACGGATGTCCTCCATTAGTCGATGCGCTCTGACACTGTTGCTTTCTTCAGTGATTGAACTGGCCACATAACCCGGCGACATGTACCATTTGTGCTCTTCTAACAGCAAGTACCACAGATAACTGGATATAACACATCTGTTATATAGATGACAACCTTTTTATCACTTATATCTCAGTGATAATTTGTTTTATGGATCGACTGGCCAACAGGAAGAAGGAAGAGTATTTTTTTGTCTGGATAATTTCAACGTTCACCACCTTACATCGGGTTCTAATGCCGACGGAGGTTGGCTTGATAGCTTAAAACTTCTTGTCAATAGGGGGCGCTGTTTCACTTTGGAAAAATCGTGCCAATTTAAACGGCCTCAGTACTCTATTCTAGATCATACAATTGCTATTAGATTTACTATTGGATGGAAACACTCTCAGTTTCTAAAACTGTTTTGAATTATATCTGTGAGTATAAAGAACTCATTGCAGCAAAACTTCCATACAGAAAGTGAAAACTCTGAAAACGAGCGCTCTGTTTCAGGGCCTGCCTATTCAATGCCTTATATTTATCGATATGCTGCACTTCATCACGCCTTCCACTAGATGTCAACAGGCGTGGAAGCGTGGAATGGGGGTGCTAGCTTGATCTGAGAGTCGAACAAGAGCTTTTGGGAGTGGCAGGTCAGCCATTTTGTAGTTTTCCAAGGCCGCAAGAGGCCTCTGACATTGCCTCTGAAAGCGTTCGGTTTACAACGGCGATATTCCGGCTCTGATTTTATTTGAACCATATGAGAAAACACATAAAGAGGTTTTTCAAACGAGTTGTCATCAGTTTATTCAACGTTTATTGGGATTTTGGAGTTCTTCCGTTCTTTGCGCCAGAGAGAGTGTTTAGTAACTTGGCTAGCATTGTGGTGGCGAATTCGACAGAAAGAAAATGGACATTCTTAACCAAACACGAATGTATGTCTGGACAAAGGACTCCTTGTACAACATTCTGATGAAGCTCAGAAAGAAAGTACGAAAAATTGATGAGGTTATGTCGGTATTTCTTTGTAAAATTATTGACTCCTATTCTCCGCCGTGTTGGTGAGTGCGTCTCACATAATGCAAGCTGTAGTTATGCGGTAAAGTTATTTTTAAAAATCTAACCAAGCGGTTGCATTAAAACCTTTTCTCATTACACGGGGTGTGCTGTTCCACTTTGAAAATCTCTCCAGAATTAAGCTGCCTCATACTCAATTCTTGCTCGACAATATGCATATTATTATTAGCGTATTGGATAGAAAACATCTCATGAGTTTCTAAAACCGTTCGAATTATGGGTTCTGTGCGTGGAACCAGAACTCTTTCTACAGCGAACTCATGACAGATGACATGCAAGCTCTAGAAAAACTAGTCTCTGATCTCGATGATCAGTTTAAAAACTCTGTGTGCTGCCCTATGGCTTGACATGAACTCACCCGGCCTTCCCTGATGTCATAACCAATGGAGAATGGAATGGTGCTCAGTGTTTCTACAGAGTTTATACAAAGGGAATGGTAGTGAGATGACCCTTCTTTTCGAACGCTCGCCAGGAGCAAGGGAGAGCCATCAGTAACGCATGCTCAAAGCTCTCGTTATTGATCAAAGGATATATCCGTCTGTGATTTTAATTCGATATAGGTTAGAAAACACTCATAACGAAGTTATTTGAACTGATTTATATCAGTTTATGCGAAGTATATTGCTATTTTTCTGAAATTTCCTTAGTATTGCCGTCTTGGGATTTGGGCATGTGCGTGCGGGTAGCTATCGTTAGCTGCTAGTTTCGACAGTTAGGGTCGTTTTTTACAACAAAGCAACGAATTCTTTTGGACAAAGGAACACATTGCCTTCATGTTTTGTTTCATGATCATCATGTTGTCCCTTGCTTCCCTCTGCCGTCTTATTAGGTTCTTCCCTCTTTTCTATCCTCTCTCTCCCCTCCCTCCTCCTTCCGCTCTCTCTCTCTATCGTTCCGTTCCTGCTCCGCCTGTTTCTCATTTACCTAACTACCTCATTTACTTCTTTCACACCTGTCCCCTATTTTGCGCCTCGTGATTAGAGTCCCTATTCGTCCCTCTGTTTCTTCGCTTCTGTCCTTGTGGATCCTTGTTTGATGTATGCTGTTCTGTGTCTGTTCCGCCCTGTCGTGTTTTTGCCTTTTCTTCCAGCAGCTGCAGTGTGAGCAGGTGTCGTGTCAGTCTTCGGCCTGTTGCCTCGCTGAAGCGACCTTGCAGTCTGTGGTCGCGTCCTCCAGTCGTTCCTCTCTTGACGAGAGGATTTCAGTTTTCTGTTTTGGATTTACTATGATAATATCCAGGAGAGTATCATTGGGTTGTTTAAGACATGAATAAGACTCTGTTTCTATTGAAGTCGCTTTTTGCGTCTCATGCCCAGCGATAAAGAAGATCCGACCAAGAATGGATCCCCAGCGACTACGGATTTCGCAACACCTGCGTCGAGATCCAGGGAGCAATGCTCGCAGACACGTAGCAGAAGTCTGCTGCTCGTCATGCCGTTGAGACGCTGGCCGCCAGGTCTGCCGATCTCTCAGGACAGTTTCAGAGTCTTCGTCTCGTGCCACCAAAGCTACTTCCGGTCTCCGAGTCTCGGAACTAGGCTAATAACACCATGTTATACTGGGGCAAGCCCACTGAGTGTCGCTTCCTTTCTCACCCAGTGTGATATTGTGGCTTCCTTCTCCAAGCCCAACACAATACTCAGAGAGAGAGGCTCGGATCGCTTACGTCATATCCTCCTTTACTGGTCGGGCTCGGGAGTGGGGCCAGCTATTGGGAGCAAGGGCTGAGTGTTCTACACGTTATCAGAACTTTAAAGAGGAGATGATACGGGTTTTTGATCGTTCAGTTTTTGGGAAGGAGGCTTCCAGGGCCCTGGCTTCCCTAGTCAAGGTGATCGATCCATAACGGATTTACTCCTATAGAGTTTCGCACTCTTGCTGCTCCAGTTCCTGGACACGAGGCCGGCGTGCTCGCTCGTTTTTTCTGGAGGGACTCCACGCTGAGGTTAAGGATGAGATTCTCTCCCGGGAGGTTCCTTCCAGCGTGGCTCTTTGTTGCACTCGCTCATCCGCATAGAACGACGGGTAGATCTCGTCACCGAGCTCGTTGGAAGGAGCTCGCGTTAACGGTGATTTCCCTCTTCCGCATCTCACCCCATCTCCTCCCACCGGCTCAGAGACTGAGCCATGCGCTGGAGGTATTACGCATCTCGACTAAGGAGAGGGAACGGAGAATCCAACTCGCCCTTTGCCTCTATTGTTCGGTTCTGGTCTGGACATTTTTGTCATGTCATGTCCAGTAAAGCCAGAAGCTCATCAAGTAAGCGGAGGGCTACTGGTGAGCGCTACTCAACTAGGTTCTCATCAAGATCTGTTAGCTTGTCGTCCATCTACGCTGGATCCGGTTCGGCTGCCTTCCTGCAGTGCCTTGATAGACTCTGGGGTGAGGGTTGTTTTATGGACGAAGATGGGCTCGGAAACATACATTTCCCTCAGACAGTTAGAGAAAAGCCCACGCCCATGTTCACCTTAGATGGGTAAGTCTTCTCCAGTATCAGTTGTGAGACCACTACCTTTACCCTCACATATCTGGTAACACAGTGAGACATTTCCTTTCTTGATTTTTCCGTTCCCTTTTACACCTGTTGTTTTGGGTCATCCCTGCTAAGTATGTCATAATCCTTCTATAATTGTCTGTATTCTATCCTATCCTGGAACGTTTCTTGTCAGGTGAAGTGGTTTAATGTCTGCTATCACCTCCTGTTCTTCTGTCCCCTCTACCTCAGGAGGAACCTGTGATTTGACAGGAGTGCCGGAGGAATATCATGGATCTGCGCACCGGTCTTCAGTCGGTCCAGAGCCATCTCTCTCCTCACCGGTCGCCATCGATTGTTGTATTGATCTCGCTTTCCGGGACCACTCCCCCTCGGGGTAGAATCTATACCGCCGCTAGAGGATTATCTGTTCTGTTTCTTCTCGACGCCGGTAGTGGTGCCCTTCTTTCTCTCCCGCGGAGGGGGGTTTTTTTTGTTAAGAGAAGGACGGTATCTGCGCCCCTGCGTGGATTATCGACGGGCTGAATGGACCTAAGGTTAAGAATGTTTATCCGCTTCCCCTTTATGTCGTCAGCCTTTCGAGATTCTGCAGGGAGCCAGGTTCTTGTACTAAGTTGGCACCTTCGTAACGGCTTACCCATCTCGTGGCGCATCAGAGAGGGGGACGAGTGGAAAAACGGCCGTTTAACACTCCGTTAGGGCATTTTGAATACCGGGTTCTGCCGTTCGGTCTCGCTAACTGCTCCAGCTGTCTTTCAGGCATTAGTTCAATGATGACTGAAGATCATGCGAACTCTTTGTTTTCGTTTACCTTGACGATATCCTGCTTTTTTTTTCACGTCACTCGAGATTCTGTTCAGCATCGTTTTCGACGTGTACTTCCAGCGTCTTTAGGAGATGTGTTCTCTTACGTGAAGCTGAGAAGTGCGCCTTTCATGTCTCCTCTGTCACATTTCTCGGTTTTTCTGTTATCTTCCGCTGAAGGCATTCAGCATGGATCCCGCTAGAAGGTCAGCGTGTCAGGATGGCCCGTTCTAAGTCACGTGTCGAGTGTGCAGCGCTTTTCTCGGTTTCGCTAATTTTATGGCGTTTCATTCGCATTTCGGTCCAGTGGCTTGCTCCTCTCACCAGCTCTGACTTCTGTCAAGACAGTGCTTTAAGTGGTCCCGCGTTCCCGCCGCAGGGCGTTTTGATCTCCTCAAGAGGCGTTTTACATCCGCTCCTATCCTTGTTTACTCCTGACGTCATAAACTAATTATTGTCGAGGTTGACGCTTCAGAGTGGGCGTGGGAGGCCATTCTGTCCGCAGCGCTTGTCATTCTGGACGAAAACATAAGGTCCATCCATTTTTTTTTTTTTTTTTTTTTGCGGCTTATTTTTCTCATCGCCTGTCGCCATCGGAACGGCAACTAGATGTGGGTAACCGCGAACTGGCTCGGCATCCGTTCAGCCATAGGGCGAATGGCGACAGTGGTTGGAGGGGGCGACCGTTCCTTTTGTCGTTTGGACTGACAATAACGAACCTTGAGTACACTCCGTTCTGCCAACGACTTATGCACGTAAGCTCGTTGGGCTGATTGTTTTTCGTCGTTTGGTTTCGTGATTTTTATCGCCCGGGAAATAAGAAACCAAGCCTGATGCTTAATCCCGTCTCTTTAGTTCTTCTGTGGCTTCTACCGACCCGAGGGGATTCTCCCTGAGGGCGTGTTGTCGGGTTGACTGTCTGGGAATTGAGAGACAGGTAAGCAAAGCACTCACTCACACTGGTCGCCGCGCGCGTTGTCTGTAACTTCTTTCGTTCTCTGTCTCTACTCGCTCTGCTGTTCTTCAGTGGGCTCATCTGCAATTAGCTTGGCACCCCGGCGTCGGGGTACGCTTGCTTCATTCCGCAGCGGTTTTGGTGCCTACTCAGGAGCGTGACACGCGCGAGTTTCGTGGCTGGCTTGTTCGGACTGCGCGCAGACTAGTCAGGTAACTGCTCCTCCTGCCGGTCGTCTCTAGAGCGCTTCCAATCCTTTCTCGACATGGTCTCACATCGCTTAGACTTTATTACGGGTCTGCTTCGTCTGCGGGGAAGCTGTGATTCTTACGTTGTCGATAGGTTCTCCTAGGCGGCACATTTCCTTCTCACGCCTCGCCTAAGCCTTCCTTTCCGCTAGGAGACGGCAAAATCATCATTGAGAATGTGTTCAGAATTCTGGCCTCGGACCGTTGACGCCGTTTCACGACAGAGGCGCAATTCCGTCACAGTTTTGGAGGATTCTGTCGTTTGTGATTGGTGCTTCCGTCATGTCTTCTCTCCGGGTTTCAGTCCCCAGTCCTAAACGGTCAAGCAGAAAGGGCCAAATCAGTCGATTGGTCGCATATTAACGCAGCCTTTCGTTTCGAAACCCTGCGTCTGGCAGAACAGCTCCCTGGGCTGAGTAGCTCACCAACTCGCTTCTTCGTCCCTGCTACCGGCTTATCTCCGTTTCAGAGTAGTCTTGGGTAACAGCCTCTCTGTTCTCGTCCAGCTCGCCGAGTCCAGCGTTCTCCGCTCAGGCCTTTTGTCCAACGTTGTGAGCGCACCTGGCGGAGGGTCAGTCTGCACTTTGCCGTTACAGGGCGGAGACTGTGAGAGTCGCCCATAAGTCGGATTTAAGAGTCCTGGTATTGTCGCGGTCAGAGAGTGTGGCTTTCCACTCGTAACCTTCCCTTACGTCAGCTTCCGCAAGTTGACTCCGCGTTCATTGGTCCGTTCGCTGTCTCTCAGGTGTCAATCTGTGCTGTGGCGACTGCTTCTTCCGCGCATTTTTTCGTCGCGTCACCCTGTTCATGTCTCCTGTGTCAAGGCCTTTCTTCGCGCCCCGTTCGTGATTCCTCCCCCCCCCCGTCTTGTCGAGCGGCGCACCTTTACCAGGTACGGAGGATCATGGACATGCGTTCTCGGGGACGTGGTCACCAGTATTGTGATTGGGAGGGTTACGGTTCCCTGAGGAGAGGAGTGGGTTCATCTCCGGGACGTGCTGGACGTTCGTTGATTGATGATTTCCTCGTTGCCGCCAGGGTTCCTCCTCGAGTCTGCTGCCAGAGGCGCTCGGATGGTGGGGGGTATGTCATGTTTTTTGTCATTGATCATCATGTCCTTGTCCTGTTGCTTTCCCTCTGCTGGTCTTATTAGGTTCTTCCCTCTTTCTTCCTCTACTCACCCCTCCCTCTACCCTCTCTCCTCGTCTCTTCCTATCGTTCCGTTCCTGGCTCCCAGCTGTTTCTCATTCTCTATACGACCTCATTTACTCTCACCACCTGCCCCTATTTGCCCTCTGATTAAGAGTCCTATTTCTCCTCTGTTTTCCGCTTCTGTCCTTGTCGGATCCTTGTTTGATGTTTGCTGTTCTGTGTCCTTGTTCCCGCCCTGTCGTGTTTTGCCTTCTTCAGTGCTGCTGTGAGAGGTGTCCTTATGTCAGTTCGGCCTGTGCCTTCTGAGCAAGCCTGCAGTCTGTGGTCGCGTCTCCACGTCGTCCTCTCTACTGAGAGAGGATTTCAGTTTCCTGTTTTGGATTTACCTATGATATATCCAGGAGTTCATTGTTTGTTTAAGACTGGAATAAAGACTCTGTTTCCTATTAAGTCGCTTTGGGCATTCACCACATAACATTGCCAAGATACGATGGAGCTCGTCCAAACATAGATTATTATGATTATTCCGTCATTTATGTGGAAACATTACGAGTTGTCAGCATTTTTGCAGCACTAGTCTGGCTGTAACTCACAATGTATGTTAGTACGTAAATTGTTAAAATTTCTATATATTCATGTCGGTTTTGCATTAATACCAATCATCTTTAATTAGCTGTTCCACCGTTTTTTAGTCATCTAATCGATAAATAATCGTAAAACATAGGTGCCTGTTCCAAGATGGCGCCGGCCGAATGCATGCCATGTTTTGACCAGATTACATTGCAATAAGCACGATTTGTGATGCTAATTGGCACATTTTCGAACAAACCTCTATAATGCATTGTGTAATATGATGTTACAGGACTGTCTCTGAAGCATTTGAGATTTTAGGTTTAGTGGAAAAAATTTACATATATTTGTGGCGATAACGTTACGCCCCTTTGCCTTGATTTAATGCTGGTGTGATGTTAGCTTCATGTGGTATGCTAATATAACGATATACTTGTGGTTTCGCTGTAAAACACTTAAGAAATCTGAAATATTTGTCTGGATTACAAGATCTGCTGTCTGTTCGATTGCTTGGCTGTGTATTTTTCAGAATGATGTTCTTAGGATGAGTATTTTGGTAATTTGACGTCGGTCTCTGTAATTATTCCGGCTGCTTCCAAACGCTAATTCATGATTGCCAGCTGCAATGTGGCAACTGTGATTTTAGCCTGGGAAAAAAAAAAAAAAATGCCCATAAACCATTTTTTTTCTAAAAAAACCTATCATATACATAAATATGTTTTCGACTGTCATCTTATGAAGTTGTTTCTGGTTGTGGCTATATATCATCTTTTTTAGTTCGAATTAGTGATAGCTACTGATGCAGGAAAAAAAAATGGTGGAGAAAAAAGTTGTGTCTTTGCTATCGTGGTTAGCCTAATAGAAAATTTTACAATATTGTGTCTTCCTGTAAACCTTAGACAATCGGAAATATTGGCTGGATTCACAGATGTTTATCTTGTCCGGTTGAAATATTATCAATTATTGATGTTAAAAACAACCTGAGGATTGATTATTAAAAACATTTGACATGTTTTTACGACCTTTACGGATACTAAATGGAATTTTCATCAAGCCTTGATGACTTGCCTAAGGCTGTGGAATACTGAACATAACGCGCCAAACAAATGGAGGTATTTTGATATAAAAAAATCTTTATCGAACAAAAGGAACATTTATTGTGTAACTGGGAGTCTCGTGAGTGCAAACATCCAAAGATCATCAAAGGTAAGCGATTAATTTTATTGCTTTTCTGGCTTTCGTGACCAATGTACATGGCTGCTAGGTGTTCTTACTGTTTTGTCTAGTGATCGATAAACTCACACACGCTTGGATTGCTTTCGCAGTAAAGCATATTTTCAAAATCTGACAAGATAGGTGGATTACCAACAAGCTAAGCTGTGTTTTGGTATATTTCACTTGTGATTTCATGAAAGAATTTTTTTTTTTTTTTTTTTTTGAGTTTGGCGCTCTGCAATTCAGCGGTTGTTTACAAAAATGATCCCGCTAAAGGGATCCGTGCGTCAAGAAGTTTTAACACCACGGATGGCTACTAAAGTAGATGTGCCTGATAACGGACAAATTAAAGGAAAAGAACACCCACACCAAATTAGGTTAGCGATTGAAAATAAATGTTGAGCAAACCAAAAATAGACACAAAAAAAGGGCTTTGTATTCACAAAGGGAGGTCTAAACAGCGGTCTAGCTCTTTCAACATCTCTCATGCCAACTAGAGCATTGGCTCTGCAGCTCGTAAATATCACAGGTGAAACTAACGACTGACTAACGGTGACAGGTTCAACACGTCCTGCCCGACGACAATGATTCCAATCAGTGAGCGTCCACGACTAAACAGAACCAACCTCGAAAACGAAAACCAAAGCCTGTAACACTAGTCAGGTAGCTAGCTCCCTAAGTAATTGCAAAATGTAGCTCTCTGGAAAGAGGGTTGGAGAGACCTGATCTACACAGTCCAAACAAAGTGTTTTGTTTGACAGTAATTTGACAGTATTGCCACTATCTAGCTAGCCATTCATTAACCCGTAGGGCCATGACATGTGCACAAGCAGCCCCACTGTGCCCCCATCGATGCATAGCTAGCTAGCTAGGTAGAGCTAGTTCTAGCTAAGTTAGCTAGCTACAGGAGGAATAAGAATTATAAAGCTGACTTTGCAGCACATCACACAAAACATTATTTTTCACATACACTTTAAATGCAATTGCTTTTTCATTAATAAACGTTGTTTAACTCTAACGTTATCATATCCATGTTTTTTGCTGTTGGTTTGCCATGGGCTGATCATCTCTTCTCCCTTACATTTACATTTACATTTAAGTCATTTAGCAGACGCTCTTATCCAGAGCGACTTACAAATTGGTGCATTCACCTTATGATATCCAGTGGAACAACCACTTTACAATAGTGCATCTAACTCTTTTAAGGGGGGGGGGGTTAGAAGGATTACTTTATCCTATCCTAGGTATTCCTTAAAGAGGTGGGGTTTCAGGTGTCTCCGGAAGGTGGTGATTGACTTTGATGAAGGGTCTCTGCTCTCATCCCTTCTAGACCTTTCGGTCTGTCCTTTGATACTGTGAATACCATCAGATCCTATCCTCTCCACCTCCCCTTCTCGAGGTGGGCATCTCCGGCGCGGCCCACCTTGGATGTGCGTCCTAACCTGACCAGGTTCGCCTCCGGTACTAATGGTGGGCGTGGCGAGAATCTGTTCGTCCGACCTACCGTGCTCTCACCTTTACTTTGTGTCCCCCAGGGCTCTGTTCTAGGCCCTCTCCTATTCTCGCTATATCACCAAGTCACTTGGCTCTGTCATATCCTCACATGGTCTCTCTCTATCATTGCTATGCAGACGACACACAATTAATCTTCTCCTTTCCCCCCTCTGATAACAGGTGGTGAATCGCATCTCTGCATGTCTGGCAGACTATATCGTGTGGTGTGGATGACGATCACAACCTCAAGCTGAGAACCTTGGCAAGACTGGAGCTTGCTCTTCTCTCCGGGGAAGGACTGCCGTTCCATGATCTCGCCATCACGGTTGACAACTCCATGTGTCTCCTCCAGAGTGCTAAGAACCTTGGCGTGATCCTGGGACAACACCCTGTCGTTTCTCAACTAACATCAAGGCGTGACCCGTTTCCTGTAGTTTCATGCCTCTACACATTCGCAGAGTACGACCTGCCTCACGCAGGAAGCGGCGCAGGTCCTAATCCAGGCACTTGTCATCTCCCGTCTGGATTACTGCAACTCGCTGTTGGCTGGGCTCCCTGCTGTGCCATTAAACCCCTACAACCATCCAGAAGCGCCGCAGCCCGTCTGGTGTTCAACTTTCCCAAGTTCTCTCACGTCACCCCGCTCCTCCGCTCTCTCATCCACTGGCTTCCAGTTGAAGCTCGCATCCGCTACAAGGCCATGGTGCTTGCCTACGGAGCTGTGAGGGGAACGGCACCTCCGTACCTTTCAGGCTCTGATCAGGCCCTACACCAACAAGGGCACTGCGTTCCATCCACCTCTGGCCGCTCGCCTCCCTACTCTGAGGAATTACAGTTCCGCGCTCAGCCCAGTCAAAACTGTTCGCTGCTCTGGCACCCCAATGGTGGAACAACTCCCTCACGACGCCAGGGTTCAGCGGAG